>NW_026910817.1:0-15616 GCF_963854185.1 Sardina pilchardus | reverse complement strand
GACTCACACCCGTAGAGGAGTCTCTCTCTCTCCCTCACCTGAGGAGAGGAGAGGAGAGGAGAGGAGAGGAGCTGAGAGGAGAGGAGCTGTGCGGAGCGGAGAGGAGAGGAGAGGAGAGGAGAGGAGAGGAGAGGAGAGGAGAGGAGAGGAGAGGAGCGGAGAGGAGCTGTGCGGAGAGGAGAGGAGAGGAGAGGAGAGGAGAGGAGAGGAGAGGAGAGGAGAGGAGAGGAGAGGAGAGGAGAGGAGAGGAGCGGAGCGGAGAGGAGCTGTGCGGAGCGGAGAGGAGCTGTGCGGAGCGGAGAGTTGTGCGGTGCGGAAATGGAGTGCGCTTTAAAAGCCACCCCAGCATCCATAAAACATGCACGTAACTTGCTTACGCGTCGCTCACTTACACCCCTATCAATTTATTAATGGTGTTACCGTGAGGTTGAAAGCCACTCGGAGTAATGTCGGGGGTGTGGGAAGGCTGTGTAAACTGCCCGTTTGTACAGACGAAGCAGTTAGGGAAAGGATGAAAGCTGACCCATTCAATCCCCCCCCCCCCCACACACACACACACAACTACCCACCTGCCCGCCTCTCCCTTGTCATCGGGGAGAGCGGGTCGATGCTCGGAGGGGAGTGCTGGACGCTCCTGTAAGATTAGCCGGCCTTTACACACGGGCCGGGCCCATCAGGAGGGGCCATCGGGAGCGCTTCGCTTCCAAATGGAATGTCCGTCGGGCAGGAGCGCTTTTTTATTCCAGCCGGGCGCCAGGGGTCTGCGGAAATTCCCGCCAAGGTCGGATTTTTCCATGAGCTGTCTCGCCTCGGGTGCCCACAGTATCCGGCAGAGGCAACCATGCACCTGCATTTATTAGAACCTGATTATGAGTCACAGCAGAGCTGAGGTTCTAATGGAATTCTGCACCCAGAGAGAGAGAGAGTGGGAGAGAGTGGGGGAGAGAGAGAGAGAGAACGAAGGGGGGAAAGAGAGAGATAGAGAGAGAGAGAGAGAGACAGAGGGAGGGGGGTGAGAATAACAGCATTACAGGTACTGTGCTCCCTGAAAGCCTGTATGGCGGAGATTAGTGTAATGGCTCTGAATGGGTGCCTGTGCTGAAATGAGAGTGAGGCGTGGAGGCGTGGACGACGTAATGGGCGTAGTTTGGGAGGGAGGAAGGTGATTACTCTCGGTGTTTAATCAGCGCGCGCGAGATTGCCCCGGCCACGGTGGGGCGTCTGGAAGCGAGGCGTAATGAGAGTGTATGGGCCTCGCGAGGGCTCTTGCCTGGCAGAAGTTTGCGGCCCGCCAATGTGTAAATACAGTAATCATTCTACCTCTCTGTGTGTGTGTGTGTGTGTGTGTGTGTGTGTGTGTGTGTGGGTGTGTGTTTAGGAGGACGCTGGTGCAGCTGTGTGTGTGTGTGTGCGTGTGTGTGTGTGCATGCGTGTGTGTGTGTGTGTGCGTGTGCGTGCGTGCGTGCGTGTGTGTGTGTGAGGGGGGGTATGATTTCCACTGCGCTCCCCAGCAATAAACCAGCAAACGGATTAACTGGAGACCCACATTCTGAAATTGATTAAAGTTTATTTAAAGCTTGTGTACACGGAGCCCATTATTCATAAGCGCTGCTTTAATATCGCCACACAGGGAGGATCCTGGGAGGCGTAGAGGCATCATTCTCCCCCTCGCCCTCCTCCTCCTCCTCCTCCTCGTCCTCCTCCTCCTTGTCGTCCAGTAAGGCCTTTTATTTTAGTCCTGCCGTTGGGCTCCACGCTTGCATAGATTCATTTAGCTGGCGCTTTTATGCACAGCCACTTACAGGACGAGGAGTAACGTTCAAGTGTCTTGTATTGAAGAAGAGGAAGCTACAGAAACGAGAGAGAGAGAGAGATAGGGAGAGAGAGAGAGAGAGAGAGATGGAGAGACAAAGACAAAGACAGAGAGGAGGGTGAGGAGCGACAGAGATGTCAAGTCAGAGAGGGAGGAGTGGGAAGAGTGGAAGAGAGAGAGATAGTGTTACAGAGAAAAAGAGTCGTCACTGTGGGAGTGTGTGTACTCCTCTGTCTCTCTCTCTGTGTGTGTGTGTGTGTGTGTGTGTGTGGTCCTGTGGTGCTTGCTGCATGAATCAGGCTTTTGCTGGTTAGGAGCTCTTCCCCGTTGCGGCGACAGTGACGGTTCACAGTGACGCTCTGCTGAATTCAGCCATGTGTTGGAGCAACTGCATAATTCATGCATACCATGAGACCTGCGTGTGTGTGTGTGTGTGTGTGTGTGTGTGTGTGTCACCATGGCTTCGGGGCCATTCAGGTGCTCTGGGCTTTTTGTGTGTGTGTGTGTGTGTGTGTGTGTGTGTGTGTGTGTGTGTGTGTGTGTGTGGTGGCACAAACCACATCACGCTACGGTGGCTGTGGCTCTGAAGATGTCACGGCAGGCACGTGCTGGAGAGGCGAGTGTGTGTGTGTGTGTGTGTGTGTGGCGTAGCGGAGTGTGTACCCAGGCTCTGATGGCCGGCGTCGCCTGGAGCACACAGCTCCTCCGGTGGCCTGGAATCAGAAGCCACTCTGCCAGGACACAGGGGGGCCCAGCGGGGCCTGGTAAGAGCTTGGCATGGCACTGTGAACACACACACACACCCCTGTTCTCATTCATCCTCTCTTTTGCTTTTGCTTCTCTCTCTTTGTCTCATTTCATCTATTTCTCTCCTGCACCCGTCTCATACTCAAACTATACCTTCTCTCGTCCTCCCTCTCTCTCTCTCTCTCTCTCTCTCTCTCTCTCTCTCTCTCTCTCTCTCTCTCTCTCTCTGTATCTGCTACCCTACATCCTTTCCCTTTCTTTCTCCCCTTTTCCACCCGCTCTCGCTTTCCCTGTCTCTCTATCTCTCTCTCTCTTTCCCTCGCTTTCTGAGAGAGTGGAGGGATCAGCTTGAGTGAACAGTTGCTCATGGTAACGCAGCTCTTCAGCCCTCCTCCTCCTTTCCTCCTCCTCCTCCTCCCCTCCTCCTCCTCTCCTTGCCTGGAGCGAGGGAAGCCAGGCTTGACGGCTTTTGACACGAGGGCCTTCTGGAAAAAAAAGAGCTCTCTCTTTGGCCGGCCGGAGTAATGAATCGCAGCCAGGAGGGTCTCCTCTTGTTGCCCCCTGACCTCGCCAACTACTCTCCTTCAACTCCTCTCCGCCCAAAACCTCCACCACCTCCACCACTCCTCACCGACTGCCAAGGTAGTCTAATGAGGTCCCCCCCCCCCCACCCACACACACACTCACACCTCCCCACCTCTTCACCTCCTCTCTTTCTCCTCCTGCTGTTTGAACTTGCTCCCCTCCTGATTTAACAGGGCCGTAGGAGGTAGCCGAGTAGAGGAGAGAAGTGAGAGAGAAGAAGCTCGGTTGTTTACTCACGGCAGTCGCCGATTGAAGACGGGTGGAGGTAGATTAGAGGCAGGAACTATTTTCTTTTTTTTCTTGTTTTGTCTCCTCTGAGGTGACTTCGGGGTGATACTCCTACCGCAGTTTCTCGCTGCCAAGGAGAGGAGATGAGGCATGGAATACTAGCGGCAGAGATCTGCGGCTGATGACGGCATAGAGTGTGTGTGGGGGGGGGGGAGAGAATCGCAGAGCGCCGAGAAGTCCTCGGACCAGGGCCTCGCTCGCTCGTCCACTCGCCTGGCGTGTTGACATTCAAGCGTTATATCCTCCGGAACGAGCCGAGAACCCTGAGACGCCACCCCCCCCCCCCCCCCCCCCCCCATCTTATTAATTACGCCTGAAATATTAAAAAGGCTCCATCGCGCATTAAATATTAATTCATTTTGCCCGAGATCATCTCGGCTAAATATTTCCGAGTGTTGTCGTACATCATGGGCGGCGGCGGCAGTGTGGCGTTAAGAAGCACGAGAGTGACAGCGCAGTAAACACTGCCGGAGTGGCAGGCTGATAAAGTTTCTCTGCCCCACACACACACACACACACACACACACACACACACACACACACACACTGGGGGGAAACATCCCATACCCCCTCATCCGTCACCCTTCAGCTCCGTCTGGTGAATTAGAATGGATCATAAATACTCACGTTAGCCTTAGCACTGGAGGGGGAGAAGCTGAGGTGGTGGCTGCCTCAGTGCTAGGCCCCTGTTTCTTTTTCTTCTCTTTTTTTTGGGGGGGGCTAACGTTTAGGGAACGCTTCACACCGCTGATGCGTCAAAAAAACTGCAAAAAAGTGGATACGGACTTCAAAGCAGTGAAGAGTGATGGGCTGTGTCTACAACTGTGCTCTAGTCCCTGGGTGTCCCCCTCCTCCTGCCGCCCCTGCCAGGCTCTTTCTATTCTAATTGCAGAGTGTCTCGGCAACAAAAGGCCTCCGCAGTCGCCATCTTTGATTCGGAGCGTCCACTCGACAGCCTTCTGCCAAACTCGCTCAGTGTGTCGCTCCCTCGCCAATAATCTAAGTTTAATTAGGGAGCAGTTTTCACTCCACGGCAGCCACTGTGCAGGGAGGCTGTGTGTGTGTGTGTGTGTGTGTGTGTGTGTGTGTGTGTGTGTGTGGGGGGGGTCGTCTTTGTAGCTGGAAGTGAAGGAGGTGAAAGCAATGGCCTCTTTATTGCCACAGAGACAACTTTTAGTTGTTGTTGTTGTTGTTGATGTGGTGAGTGCTGGCTGGGCTTCTCTGTCTTTTTACCACCTCACCTTTTTTTTAGAGAGGCAGCGGCCGGGACTGGCTGGGACTGGCTGGCACTCTAGGTACACTGAAGGTACTACTTCACAAGATCCGCCATGAAGAGGCAGCGCTAAAGCAGTGGGAGACAGACAGACCAGGACCGAGATGAAGACAGCACTCAGAAAGTGAAAAAGAGAGAGAGAGAGAAAGAAGAAGAAGAAGAAAATGGAGCTAGAGAGAAGGAGGGGGTGGGAAGACTGGCATAGAGAGAGAGAAGGGAAGAGAGGAGGGTAGAGAGAGAAAAAAGGAAGAGGGAGGCAAAGAGAAGGAGGAGAAAGGGAATCCGGAGGGAGAGCCTGTAATTTAGCATGCAGACTGTGTCCGGGGGATTGGAGGTAATAGTGGAGATGTCGTTAGCCTCCCTGAAGCCTGACGCGAGCTGCAGGAGAATGGAAGCAGGAAGGGATCTCATCTTAAATATTTTAGTTTTTTTTTTTTTTTTTTCATTTGATGCTGGAATGTGAATGGGGGGATTGGATCAGAAACCGCTCAAAGTGAGCATGGAATCCACTTCGGCTTGTGGAATAATGCCACACTGGACTGCCCCGTAGACGGCCCCATCGTGCTGAAATGGAGTGTGGCGTTTGGCAACGACCGTGCAGGAATGGCTCTGCCCTCGCCTGGGCTTCTGGCTTTTTTGGCTTTTTTAACCGAGGAAGTGTGAGACTCAGCCCTTAAATGGCTTGGGCATATTGGTGGTGCATTATTGATGTGGTGTCTTCCGGAATCACAGTGGCCATTTAACATTGACATACACTTTCACACACACACACACACACACACACACACACACACACACACACACACACACAGGGAGAGAGAGAGACACACACACCAAGGTGAGATGGTTACAATGGATGAGGTGCTATTACAGTAGATGGCGTGCGGTGATGTGGCTGAGCTCCTCGGCGGGGGGTGGGGGGTTTCGTAAAAGCCCCTGCGTGTCGTTACACGAAGAAAGGCACCCATGAATCACCTTTCACCTCTCCTCTCCTCTCCTCTCCTCTCCTCTCCTCTCCTCTCCTCTCCTCTCCTCTCCTCGTCTGGCGCTGGCGTGTGAAGTCTTTCTTTGTGCAGAAGCCCCGCGTAGAAGACACACTCTCCAAATCCACACCTCCACCCACACCTCCACCCACAGCAGTGCTGTCAGTCAGGCAGCTTTGTGCATCCGTGCTGTCGGCCCCCCGCTGGGGAAGCCATAGGGAAGGGGGCTATCGTGTGTTTGTTCCAGTTTTGTCTGCTACATTGAGCTTTCCCTGAGACATCCGTCTTACAAGAAAGGGCGTGTGTGAGTGTGTGTGTGGGGGGGGGGGTGGGGGTGGGGGGGGGGAGGGTTGGTATTCTCAACGTGGGTGACTGACCTCTGCTCGCTTGGTGAGTGTGTTTAGGTGCAGCGGGGGATGCTGCGATTTGACATTTGTCCCCGCTGTGTGTGATTCGAGAGTGATAGCGGTGATTGCAGGAGACCTGGGCCCTGATGCGAGAGTGTGATAGTGAGCATGATCGCGTGTGTGTGTGTGTGTGTGTGTGCGTGACTGTGGTGAGTGGGGCTGGTTTGCGCAGTGCAGCACACACCTGTATTGGCCTGTTCCCATTCCAGCGGGGGATTTATCGTCCGGCTGCAGGTCTGGAATGGCGGCGATGATGAGAGCTGCGCGCAGGGCCATCACTCATGGCCTCCGCCGCGTGGGCCAGATTGCGGCCGTGGTGTGTGTGTGTGTGTGTGTGTGTGTGTGTGTGTGTGTGTGTGTGTGTGTGCGGGGAGGGGAGTGGTGGAGGTCATGCCCGGGCTGTAATTCCCTCTCCTCCCTCCCTGCAGGTTCTCCACCTCGCTGCGACCACACCAACTGACCCCTATGTCGGTAACATGGCCTCGCAAAGACTAATTACTAAAGATGCTGTTTCCCTTTCGGACACGCACACACACACACGCAAAAACACACAGACACACACACACACACGCATACACACACACGCACAAACAAACACACACACACAAAAACACACATACACACACACACACACACACACACACACACACACACACACACACACACACACACACACACACACAAACAAACACACCACACACACACACACACACACACACAAACACAAACACACACACACACACACACACACACACCATATGCACCATACGCACCATACGCACCATACACACACAGGCTCCCCTCCACCTGATTCTGGGTTATCATCTAATGATCGGATCAGCAATCTAGCTCGGCGGGTGGCCTCATCCGTCTCTGTCGGCGCCGGTGCCGTGTGTGAGTGATGTGCCAGCGTGGCAGAGGCGCCGGCACGCGGCTTGCCCAGTTTCGCCATGCCGCCCAATCACCTTTTAATTCCCCTTGATGTATTAGGTTGGCAGGAACCAATTCTGGTGCCAGAATTGGGCTCTAAATCATCAAATCACTTTCCAGCCCACCTGCGATTTATAACCAACCCCCCCCCCCCCCCCCCCCCGCCTCACACGTCCACCCCCCCGCCCGCCCCCACCCACAAAACAACAACAACGACCACGTAGAAGGAATGTAAATAAATTAGTGAGTAAGGAGCACTGAAGTGAATATGATATTGACAGAGCCCTCACTCTCTCTCTATCACTCTCTCTCTCTCTATCACTTTCTCCCCCCTTTCTCGCTCTTTCTCCCCCTCCCTCGCTCGCTGCACTGTTCCCTGTTTGTTTTGCTGATGGATGGCTGTTCGGTAGGAAGCCAGCCTGGGCAGGATCGGCCGCTCTGCAGTGCCTTTCAGTTGCCTTTGCGGCGGCCGCACACGCTTTTTCCTGGAACTGGGCTCGCGCGTGACCTTGCTCTGCCGAGTCGCTCTGTTGGGAGGATTAAATAAAAAAAGGCTCGTGACTCCGGAAACGAATTTATGGTTTGGGAGACGCGGGCCCTGCTTCGGAATGTCGCGCAGCAAACTCTGTGTCCGCAAATGGCCGAAACTGGCCGAGCCTCCGATGCTGGACAAACGCGGCCACAGACTGCGTGATGATGGCGGTGACAGCCCGGCGGCCAGTTAGATGCATAACTCGCGTGCGATGACCAGTAACAGCGAGCCACGGTTGAGTCGCTTTGTCACTTTGGCCTGTGATAAACATGCAGAGTGCAGAGCCCATCCACCATCATCCAGCACCGCCACCGCCACCCCCCACCGCCCCCAACCCCTCACCCCCACCGCCCCCAACCCCTCGCCCGTCCTCCCAGGAGCCGGTCACGGGCAGGCGGGCCGGAGTGGCAAAAGTGCAGCCTCATCTCCTCTGTCAGATGAAGACAGAGAGCCACGGCGGGGAGAGAGAGAAAGAGAGAGAGAGAGAGGGAGAGAGAGAGAGAGAGCCCACTGCCTGGGATGGGGATGAGGGGTAGGGTGAGGCTGTCAGTGGCGGCAGCAGTGTGTGTGTGTGTGTGTGTGTGTGTGTGTGTGTGTATGTGTGTGTGTGGTGGTGGTGGGGTAGCGGGGGCTGTCAAGCAGACGCTTGGCCCCCGTGCGTCCCTCGGCGGTGGCCCGTGATGTCACTGTCAGCGGCGGGAGCGCGGCGGTGGCTCTGTGGCCCCGTCACCATGGCGCCTGACAGCTCGTAGACGGGGGCCTGGCCGCACCAGCTATCTAGATGAAGCCCCCGCCAACGCAGCGGCTCTATTATCTGGAAAGGGGTGCAAGGCTCAGCCACTCTCTCTCTCTCTTCCCTCTTTTACTCACTCTCTCCCCTCTTCCACACTCTCTCTCCCCTCTGTGCCTCAGTTCCTGTCTGTCATTCTGTCTGCTTCTGTCTGTCTCCTCTCTTGTTTCTCTTTCTCTCTCCCCCTCCCCCCTCCCTTGCTCCCTTGCTGGTGTGCTGGCTTGTTTGTTCACTTCTTTACTCCTCTGTGTTTCTTTCTCTCTCTCTTTCTCTCTCTATCTGGTTCTCTCTGTCTCTTGTGCTCTTTCTCTCTCTCTATTGTGCTCTCTCTCTCTCTCTCTCTGCCCTCCTCTCCCTCCTCTCCCTCTCTCTCCGTGGCCTTTCTGTGACTTTTCAGGGCCCGTCCCAGGCGAGTCTTCAGAAGCAGCACAGCTCAACTGAGTAATGTGCAGCTGACATTTTTCTTCCTCTGTGTCTTCGTTGTCTTACTCCCGTCCTCCTCAGGGTCCTCATGGAACTGACGGGGGATAAAAATAAATAAATAATAGATAAAAAAAAAACTTTTACACATCCTTACATTTGGTCAATCAATGCCCAGCCTTGTGGTATCGGTCAGTTAACGAGCATAATGTGCCGCGTTTAGAAGGCAAGGATGTGGCCTTGGCGCACGGGAGAGGTGTGATGTTGTTGCGGGTAATGGACATCGACGTGCTGAATGGGATCTGTGGAAATAAGCAGTGTGTTCGGCCCTGCCTGCCGTTAACCACATTGACGGGTGGTGGGGAGGGAAGGGGGGGGGGGGGGCGTTGTGTCTTTTGAGAGAGGGTGGGGGAGGGGAATCAAGGGTGACGTTTGACTACTTCTGACCCTGTTCTTGTGACAGTGCTGGCAGTGGCTGGAGGAGAGGAGGGGATGGGGGGGGACGGGGGGGCTGTTGATGGAGTGCAACGACATGGCACGACCCCCTGTCCTTGTGCGATCCATGTGGGAGCTCCCTGGTGTAATGAAGCGCTTTTAAAGATGAGGAATCACACGCGCTTAATTAATCAATGGGGATCAGATGGGGCCGCTTCTGAAGAGGGGCGGAGGGGCACCATGCTGACAAAAACAAATGGACAGAGCTGAAGAGATCACACTGGCATGTCACACACACACACACACACACACACACACACACACACACACACACAGACTGATGGTGGGTCGATGGCATGTGCAACAATGCCTGTTGAACCACCCCCATGCACACACATAAACGCACACAACATAGATTTGTGGTGACATTTTCAGCAGCTAGCTGTAGTATCCTAACACCCCCCCTCCCTCCCCCCAAAGCACACACACACACACACACACACACTTTCTCTCTCAGGTGAAGGATCACACCATGTGTCCCCAGGCCACATCGCTCCCCTGTTTATCGCCCATTGGTGTGGATTGTCTGTCATGCTCATACACTAGTCCTGTGCTTGTGGATCAAATTAACTTAATCCCCACAGGGCTAATCCGTGAAGGAATTAGGATTTTCTGCACTCTGATCTCGCTGGGGCTTCAGCCCCAAACGGAGGGGGCACCGGCGGCAGCGGCGACCGACCCGCCGGGAGAGACTGGCCATCGCTTGCCTTGCCTCCCGCTCGCTCGCTCTCCAACCACGTTTGATCGTGCGCCGTCGTCTTTGCCATGGTCGTGCTTGGCCTTAATTTCACGACAGAAATCTATGGCACTTACGTAAGCCTGTCCTGAATTTGGGTTCTCTTCCCACTGCCCTGAATTTGAGGATTCACTGAATAATGGAAGACGGTTCTATGTAAGAACCTAAATATGAGCGTGTGTATATATATGTGTGTGTGTGTGTGTGTGTGTGTGTGTGTGTGTGTGTGTGTGTTTGTATTTTGTTCTTTTTTTTCAGTTGAGTTATTCTGTCGATTCTTGGCAGAACCCCATGGGGTATTGAATCCCTCTTAGGCATTTCACTGATTCTAATGAGGGGATTTTGCCCAGCTCCAAAGTCTGTGAGCGCATCTGTAGAAAACTCATGCAGACACACACGTACGACAATATAACTGCTGGAAAAGACACACACACACACACACACACACACACACACACACACACACACACACATATAAACACACACACACACACACACACACACACACACACACACACACACACACACACACACACACACACACACACACACATAAACACAAACACTCACACAAACAAAGCCTGCACACAGCAACCCCATTGTGTGTTGATGTGTCACAGTAAATCCAGCTGTCATGCTAGGCATGTGTCTGCATATCTAATGTGTTGGGGTGTGTTCGTTTGAGTGGGTATTTGTGTGGCACTGATGCACAAATCACTGTGTCTCTGTCATGTGTGTGTGTGTGCCGTTGCATATATGTGTGTGTTTGCGGCCCCCGGATGGTGCACAAGTGGCACTTGATTATGGAAAGTTCAGCTCTGTCACCTCCCAATTTGTTCGTCCTACGAGTCTTCTCTTTTCTAATATGCATTTATCAAAAGTGACAGAAAAAGATAATTGTGTGTGTCTGTGTGTGTGCGGGCTGCCGTCGGAGGCTGAAATGGTACACATATTTCAGCCTATCTTTGTCTTGTCATTTTTCTGTCTCTCTCACTTTGTCTTGGTCTCTCTCAACGCACATGCAAAACACCCTCACTCTTAAACACACACACACACATACAGCCATTTGTAATGCTTTCCCCCATGAATAATCCAAGGCTATTTTGGAAGACGGCATCGCCACATCCATCTGATAATCTGTGCAAAGCTCTTTTACTCTGTGAAAGGTTTGCACAGCGAGGGCGTTTTGACCGAGCCGCCGCCCCACTGATGCTACAGTTATGTAAATGATCCAGCGCTCGCTCACCGACAGCCGAGGAGATGAGGTGAGGTGAGGGTGAGGGATCGCGTCGAGGTGTGCGCGCGCGGCGCAAGGGAGGTGGAATATTTGAACCAGCGGGCCTCCCCCAGTCAACCAGCCTTGGTGTGTGTGTCTGTGCCTGTGTCTGTGTCGTGGCCCCCAAACAACCAAATTGCTCCCCGACGGCATGATGTCAAGGGCTTAATTTGCCGTTTTTATCACTGGTAGGTAGACGCAAAGCACGTTAGATAAGTTGAGCCAAAAAAAAAAGGTGCTCAGAGTGGAAATGAAATCGCTCCGTGAATGTAGTCAATTTAGCATTTTCCACTTAGAGGCAGGATGGGAAATGGGGCTTCCTGAGGTGATGCTTGTAGCTCTGCTGGGCGCTACGCTAACGGCGAAACCCCCTCCAACATGGCTGCGCCAATTAGGCACCCAGGGACTCACAAGTAAACCGAAAGCCGTACAATATCATTTTCAAAACACACACTCCATAGCCAAATAAAAATGATAATAAATATAAAGAAGTGTGAAACTGGAGTGCAGGGCCCGCGCGTTTGTCCCCGAACACACATTCCGCGGGCTTATTGGCTTACGGGCTGTTTAATATGCTCTCTGTAGCCGACACACACACACACACGCGTGACTTGTCTGCGTTTACAGAATGAGCCACGATGAGAGACGGAGGGCTTAGAACAGGCGGAGGCAAACAAAACACAAGTGTGATCGGTGTGTGTGTGTGTGTGTGTGTGTGTGTGTGTGTGTGTGTGTGCGTGTGGAGGGTAGGGTAGAGGGGGTTGGGTGAGGGAGTCGCTCTGGGGGACTGCAGCTAATCAATTAGTTTCAGGATCAAGACCAAGGTGCCAGCCGGTGGTGATAGAGAGAGCAGAGGGAGGAGGAGAGAGGGAGAGGAGGAAGATGGATAGATAGTGAAACAAGATGGATGCAGAGTGGATGGTGTGTGTGTGTGTTTGGTGTGGGGGGGGTAGAGAGAGAGTGCCTGAGTTTAAATCTTTGAGCGTGTGTGTATGTGTGATCGAGGTGTCTGTGTGTGTGTGTGTATGTGTACAGTGAAAGTCAGAATGAATATTTAAAGTCATGCGACGCGCTCTCGCCCGCTGTCTCTCTCTCTCTCTCTCTCTCTCTCTCTCTCTCTCTCTCTCTCTCTCTCTCTCTCTCTCTCTCTCTCTCTCTCTCTCTCTCTCTCTCTCTCTCTCTCTCTCTCCACAGCAGCTGCAGCAGCAGCAGCATTGCTCTTCACTGACGGGGTGTCGCGCGTTATCGCCTGGATCTAACACTCGCGTGGCCATGATGGATCACACGGCCCCTCTCCCCGGCGCTCCCCTTTTATTGCAGATGTTTAGCAGTGTATAATTGAAAATCCACGGGGAAATGATTGGTCAGTCTTTCTTCCCGTGCGCCGACCAGCGCGTATTGATTGGTCTCGGGAGCATCTGGATGAAAAAAAATGATCCAGCCAAGAGGGCTCCGCATTGATTATTACAGATTCATTTTCAAGCGTAGGACTTCTGAGAAAACACGTCTGTTTGGGCCCCTGACTAGTCTCTCAAAGGACGTCATGTGGTGTTCGTTAGCCGTGGCGATAACGATACATATCCATATTCGGATGCGTGAGATGTCCATCAATAATACATTACAAGGGGGAGATCAGTCCGCGATTGGGAAGACTTTTCATCAATCATTTATCGTGACAGGATCAGGATGTCAGAGCTTGAGCGTCGGAAAAAGTTTGGAGAGAAAGTTGTTGAGTCAACCCCCATATGCCTCCGTCTCATCAGTCAGGGAAGAGAAATAAGTTTACCCCAGTCATCCAGCGCTATCCAATATTGGCAGATGGATGGAGGGGCCTCTGCTGCTTACCTCCTCTCTCTGCTCTTGCCAAGGATGACCTTTCCTGCTCACATACGGAGAAATGGCATATGAAGAGAATTTGTTCGCTTTGGTGTGGGTTTGTGTGTGTGTGTGTGTGTGTGTGTCTGTGTCTGTGTTTGTGTGTCCATGTGTGTGTCTCTGTCTCTGTCTCTGTCTCTGTCTCTGTGTCTGTGTGTGTGTGTGTGTGCATGTACATATATGTGTGTGTGTGTGTATGTGCGCTTGTGCTTGTGTGAGAGAGAGTTTTGGAGGTGTTTCTGTGAGAAGACCCCGGGCCCAGCAGGTTTACAGCTGGAGCAGGATTAGCCGACGTGTACGAGTGCGGAGTGAGTTACATTAACTCTGAAACCCCCCCCCACACACACACACCCCTCGCTCTGCTCAGCCTGTGCTCATCTTTTTTTTTTCTCCAGCGGTGAAATCCTCACATTGTGCTTCGTGATCCTCTCCTCATAACAGCCACAAACGCCGAGGAGCTTCTCTCCCTCTCGCTCTCCCTCTCGCTCTCGCTCCACACACGGTCGCAGCTGGAGCCAGGGCATCAGGCTTTTCAGTGCCACCAGACAGGAGGCCTACACGGGAATTGATTGGCTTACAGGGCTTTTTTGCAAACCCCATCTTTGTTGCGCACTCGCTTGCCCTCGCCTGCCCCCTCTACACGCGAGTAGCAACGAGTAGCAACTTTTGTCAGTGTAGACACGAGGGCTCTCTCTCTGGTAGTGGTGACCGTTTTCTCTGACATGTTCATTGACTTGTCCCGCTGATGAGCCTCTTCTCTCCTGATGACCGTCTTGGGTTTTTTGTGTGTGTGTTTTTTTTGTTGTTGTTGTCGTTGTTGTCGGTGTTCGTCGGCTTGGCTGGACCAGTTAACCGCCACAGAGTGAATTACATGAGTGCTTATTGATTTCTCTCCCGTATTCTAAAGGAATGGAATGTTGAGAGAGTAAACCTATTGCTTTCCCCTCCCCGAAGCACTCCATTGTGGGCTTTAATCTATGCCTTCTAATTGTCGGCTCGAAAAAAAAGAGACCTTGAGCATGTGTGCGGGGGGAAAAAACAAGAGATATGCAGTAGTCGTGCTGCGAAGGACAAGGAGACTGTTGGAGACAGAAAATGAGAGTTTTGATGATGGTGGTGGTGGTGGTGGGTGGTGGTGGCGGTGGGTGAGGGAGTTGGGGAGAGAACGAGGACGAGAGCGAACGAGCGAGTGAGAAAGATCGGGGGTTCTCCTGCAAAAGCACGTCTCGTCTCGGCTCTGGCAGCTCGGCGTCCGTAAATGAGGGTAAAATGTGCATTAAAGGGTAATGTGCGTGCCCGCTGTTGGCAGAGCTGCGGGAGCTGGGCGAGGGGGCCTTGTCTGCATCGCTCAAATGTGCGTGGCGCCGTGCTAATGTGCTTAAAACGCCATGGGAGGAAAATGGCGGCAGTCGGCGGGTGCTACTGCTGTTGTTGTTTTTGTTGTTCTTGTTGTTGTTGTTGATGTGGGGTGACGCTGAGGGGACCTGAGATTCGATGTGAATCCCGGCAACGGCTTTGAGTTATAATGTCTCTAGCCTGTAATCCTTATCTGAAAACGCACTCGAGAAGAAATTGAAACCACTCAAGGTATTGCTAAATGTAGAAGCCAGACTGCACGCAGTCTTTCATTTGATTTGAACACTTACTGTACATTTGGGGCCTGGATTAAATGGAGGCGCTCTCAACACGGCTAGTAATAGTTTCAGTTCAAGAGCCGATGTTTGTATGTGGTTCAGTACCCAATAGAAGCGTAAAATAAAAGCCACTGTACTGTACATTAGAGGCACTGCTGCTATTAGTCTGAGCATTGAGAAGATGGCCACAAATGGTGGCACAGCACGTTTGCTTTAATTGGAAGTGTTGTGCTTCGCTGGAAAATAATGAGAAGATTCATTACCTCAGATGATTGTGCATCAGGCCTAAGACTGAATGACATGTCCCACTGCTTTGGGACCGTTTCTCATCGTCCTTTTTTTCCTGTTTTGGCCTAAGACACCTAGTTCTGCACATTGATTCGCCAATCAAAATGCTAATGTCAGGGGCTTAGCTTGACCACGATTTTGTCACAGACGACACTCTGCCTCAAAGATGGCCATTAGAGCAGGACGTCCAGTGTGGTGACATTAATCCTTATCCCCTAATTAATTGCTTCAAAAGCACAATTAGCGAGATGTCACACGTGGGAGAACCGACATTGTGACCTGCCCTCAGGTCAGGGCAATATGGCAAAAAAACACTGATGATGTCAAGTCAAGGACAAGTCAGAGCTTGCATCGATCTCTCTCTCTCTCTCTCTCTCTCTCTCTCTCTCTCTCTCTCCTCTTTCCTTCCATCTCTCCTCCAAACGGGTTTCCTTTCTATGGTGTTTCATCCTCTATCCTTTCCTCCTGCTAATCAGTCCTTCTTTAGCATCACTGTACAGGATACGAAATTGGATGGCATTCCTCTTGGTTCTTTTAAAGAATA
>NW_026910816.1:0-1000 GCF_963854185.1 Sardina pilchardus | reverse complement strand
GTCCAGTTGCCGTCCTTCCTGCAGCGGATCACGTTTGTGTTCGGACCCTGCAGACAACAACCACAACCACGTCAACACGCAACACCAGGACAAGGGCAAGTCACACCCACACACACACACACACACACACACACACACACACACACACACACACACACGCCACAAGAACAACATATCAACATGAAACCCAATCCCTTACCAGGCATTCATCTGCACACACACACACACACACACACACACACACACACACACACACACACACACATACACACACACACACACACACACACAAACACAAACACACACACACTCACACACACACACTTATAACCACAACTGCAAATGAGATTAAGGGATCCGTGCGTGTTTCACGAGGTAATGGATTGAGAGCTTCTCACAAATCAAGTGTGTGTTAATTAGCCTTGACTGTAATGAAATAAAGGGTAGTGTGTGTGTGTGTGTGTGTGTGTGTGTGTGAGAGAGAGAGAGAGAGAGAGTGTGTGTCTGTGCGTGTGTGTCTGTGTATGTGTCTGAGCGCATGTGTGTGTGTGTGTGTGTGTGTGTGTGTGTGTGTGTGTGTGTGTGTGTGTGTGTGTGTGTGTGTGTGTGTATGTCTGGCGGCGGGCGCAGATGAAAGTGCTGGGGCCAGCAGCCTGTGAGAGAGCCATTAGAATGGCATGCCGCGGATGCCATGACGCCATTGGCTGCAGCAAACGCACACGGACACCACGGCCGGCAAGGGCCGTTAACGAGCTGGAATGACCGTCCCAAGTATGTGTGTGTGTGTGTGTGTGTGTGTGTGTGTGTGTGTGTGTGTGTGTGTGTGTGTGTGTGTGTGTGTGTGTGTGTGTGTGTGTGTGTGAGAGAGAGAGAGAGAGAGAGAGTGTGAGTGTGTGTGTGTGTGTGTGAGAGAGAGAGAGAGACACAGAGAGATAGAGAGAGAGAATGTGCGTGTGTGTGTGTGTGTGTTTGTGTGTGTGTGTGTGTGAGAAAAGAGAAA
>NW_026910814.1:5000-65000 GCF_963854185.1 Sardina pilchardus | reverse complement strand
ATGGAAAGACAGGTAACTTCCTCTTAAAAGAGCCATACTGCCAAATACAAAATATAATTGGTTTTAAAGATATTCTCTCTTGTGTATTTTTGACTTAGTGGCCCTGACAGAAATGACAAAATAGTAGTGTACAATATACATCAAGCAGTTGGCCAGAGACCGATGAGATGAAGTTATATTGTTATTTATTATGTGCATGAGTAAGAGGTTGTGTGAGAGTAAAGTATCACAGTGAGTCTATAGTATATACTTTTTTGATCCTGTGAGGGAAATTCGTTCTCTGCATTTAACCCAATTTGTGAATTAGTGAATACACAGTGAGGCAAAGCACACACTAACCCAGAGCAGAACAGCGGCGCTCAGGGAGCAGTGAGGGGTTAGGTGCCTTGCTCAAGGGTACTTCAGCCGTGGACTGGTCAGGGATCGAACTGGCAACCCTTCGTTTACAAGCTCAAAGCCCAAACCAGTAGGCCACGGCTCTTCCAGAATTTTGAAAAAGTTGTTTGAATTTGCAACCATACAGAAACAGGTTCACACAACTATTACAGTAAGAAATGTAAAGCTATTTACAATATTTGTTCTAAATATGGCGCTCAATTGATTAACTAAAAGAAAACATATCCAAAATAATCTACTTCCGCGGCAGCACTAATGGTGATAATTAAGTGAAACGTTTAATAACAACACAGGAAACAAAGCTATGCAACTCTTTGATGCCAAAATGCTATTATGCTTATAAATGATACAATGACTGTAGAACTTGTAGTCTATGCCATGATACAGTGCAGCTTGATCTTGAACAGTGTTAAAGAGGAACTATGCAGGATTGGCGATTTCATCTCTGGTTTCGGTTTCGTTTTTCTTTTTCGCTCGTTTTATGCTTGCATTTTCTCTGCAGAGCGTCCCCGACAGCTTTAGCGTGTATATTTATACATGTATAGGCTATATTTAAATATATAAATTGCAAGCGTGGTTCTTCGTCTCAGACTTCCAGATGTAAACAAAGAGCGATCGTCTCCTGCAGAAAGTTGCATAGGGTCTCTTTAAGCAAAGCATGAACCTCTTAAGATAACAAATCAGTGGACATGTTTGAGAAGATCTGCATTTGTAATGTCCTTTATGTGGTCATCTTCCTGAGTGCTGGTCCCCTATTCTCTCCCCTTTTGCAAAATATCAAAAAAGTTGTCTGAAAGTGCAAGTATAAAGAAGTGGGTTCACACAGCTATTGAGAAATGTAAAGCTATATACAATATGTGTGCTTGATTCTGAAAACCAATTACATTTTGCAGAGACCAATGGGTTAGCTGATTTCAGGGCAATGGCTAGTATCTTTGCAAAATGTTTTACATGAACAGGTAACCAGAAGATCACAAAAGTCACCACAATGGTAGTCACCAGTTTGGTCAGTCTATCGTGGCTGAAGAAAGCTGTCTGGTTGACCTTCTTGTGGAGGCAGTAGTAAGCGCTTACTATAATGGATAATGGAAGAACAAACCCCAGCAGAGTCTCACACAAGAGAAAGGCGAGATTACTCTCATCTAGCCCTGATAACCGGCTGCAGTAGCGTCTCTGTCCTTCCTCTACTATGCGTCCTCTAGCAGCTGAAGGGCTGGAGAGAATAAAGGCAAATATCCACAGACAGAAGAGCAGAAATCTTTCTCCTTTCCTGCCCAGCTTGGCCCACTGGTCCCGATGAAGAACCACTAAGTACCTTTGGACACTCATCATAGTGATGGTCAACAGACCAGAGTATACACTGGTGAGGCCGAGGAACCAAACAAAAGTGCAGAGAGCTGTGCTGAAGATCCAACCAAAGTTCAAGTAGTAGATCCATAAAGGTAAGGAAATCAAGCATAAGATGTCAGAGACAGCCAGATTCAGCATCAGATGCAGGGTGAAGTTGTCCTTTTTGAAGTGGCGAATGATGACCACCATGACTGCAATGTTCCCAGGAATACCTATCAGAAAACACAAGCTCAGCACCGTAGCACTAACTTGGTTGACTACTGACGTGCTGGTGCTGTTGGAGTTTGAGTCGTTCAGATCCTGCATGTTGCCCCAGTGTGAGGTGTGCATCTAATGAATACTGGTGCTGTAGTTACATCTGTGAACAGCAAGTTAAGAGCAAACTGGCCACAAGTGCTTATATAAGTGGTGGTTTTCTCTGCAAACCCTATATTGGGGTTTCTTGATTCTGAAACAAGTGAAACAATCTTTTCCTGGATACATATTCTTCTTACAGCTCTGACTAAAATATCTCACATGTCTCTAGCAGAAATAGAAAATACGCCACGAGAGTAACATTTCCTCATGAACCTCTAGCGTCATTCATGTTCATCCACACCAAACTCTGTCATCCATGTCTTTATGGATCTTGCTTTGTGCACTGGTGCTAAGAAGTCAAGCCCACCTCGAGGATGGCCCCTTTCTGTTCCAACATGTACACCAGTGCACAAAATAAGGTCCATAAAGTCATGGATGACAGAGTTTGGTGTGGATGAACTTGAACTTGTGGCATGCACAGAGTCCTGACCTCAACCCAACAGAACATCTTTGAGATGAATTAGACCGCAGACTGAGAGCCAGTCTCCTCGTCCAACATCAGTGTGTGACCTCGAAAATGCACTTCTGGAAGAATGGTACAAAACTCCCATAAACACATGCTTAAACCTTGTGGAAAGCCTACCCAGAAGAGTTGAAGCTGTTATTATAGCTACAAAGAGTGGACCAATACATTTAGCAATATATGTGTGTCTGTGTGTGTTTGTGTGTGTGTGTGTGTGTGTGTGTGCGCGCGCCTGCATGTGTGTGCATGTATCTTTAAATGTGTTTGTGCATGCATGTGCATAGTGCACAGTCACTAAATGTACACATAAATTCATTTATTGAATGGTCCCCCATGAATCAAATTATACAAAACTTGGCATACATTCAAAGGGTGTCATAACTATCCAACACTTCAAATGTCTTGCCGTTCTGAACCTGTCAACTAAAGACACCTGTGACAATGCCTCATTTTTGCTTTCTCATTTTTGACTAGGTGGCACTATACTCTACATTAAATGAGTGGTTATGGGATGGGTTTACATGGCCCCTAGGCCCTATGGTTCTTGAGATATTCTCAGAAGACTGTGTATGGCCATCAAAAAGCCAATTGGTGTACAGTCACTAAATGTACACATCATTTAATTTATTTGATGGCCCCCCCATGAACAGAGTTCAAACTTGGCATGCATTCAGAGGGTGTCATAATAGTCCTTAGCTTCCCATTTGGTGCAGTTTTGACCATGTCAGCCAGAGATACCTGCGATTACAACACTTCATTTTTGCTTTTTCATTTTTCACTAGGTGGCGCTTTACATGAAATTAGTGGTTATGGGATGGGTTGACATGGCCCCTTAAAGGGATAATCCGGAGTGAAATGCACTTAAGATCAATTTTTCGGACTATTGGGAGTACATACGTTCAGGGCATGAAGTTAACTTTTTTGGCCACCAGCCATTGTGGCGGGTGGATTTTGAAGTCCACCAGCCACTGTGTTCTTTTACCAGCCAAATTTTGTGTCCAAAATAAAAATGAACAAAACTCAGAAAATTGAATGTTTGTTGCACTTGTGCAGAATATACAAGCCTAAGCGCAGCTCATCACTGGAGTAACGTGCAAAACTTCGGGTGATAAAACTCAACGAGGCTCAAATCTCGTGTAGGCTACTTCTGCACTTACCCGATCATTAATCACTAAACCCATGTAGCCTATAAACTAGAAGACTAGCCTAAAGCGTTCGACATATGATTATTATAAAGTGTGCGTGTGTTCCCAGTGGCGGTTCTAGACTGAATTACTCCCCAGGCGAGATCCTCCACGAGCGCCCCCATTTGTGTTTTTTGACACACTTTGCGTCAGTCGGGCTCATAGGGTTAAGCGCTCGTGCCGCCCCATACAAGATGTCGCCCCGGGCGACCGCCCGGTTCGCCCGTACCTAAAACCGCCACTGTGTGTTCCTGCATATATTTGCAGCTAATTTAATTGCATTAGCGATACAAATCCGTTGACACTGTTCAATTGGAGTGTCATGAGTGTAGCCCATCAACACGAGCAGGCAGCGCTATGCAACGCAACGTTTTGAGAACTGTCGGACGGCCTTTTCTATTTTCTTTGTGCCCCTCGCGTATCTCTGCTATTTTGAATGGCATCAGTGTAGACCAGGGGTCGGCAACCTGCGGCTCTGGAGCCGCATGCGGCTCTTTAGCGCAACCCTGGTGGCTCCCTGGAGCGTCTTCAAAAATGTATGAATGGGGGGATTTTTGTTTGTTTGTTTTAATATGGTTTCTGTATGAGGACAAACATTCTTAACGTTTTCCAATGTTGTAAAAATGTGCATAATACAATTTATATTTAAGTTCAACATTTCTGTCAACGAAGATTTGATAGCCTGCGACACACGTTTCAGGGCGGCGCCGTGCCATGCAGGTGGCTGTGGTTGTAAACAAACCGGCGGCGGGTGTCAGCATGGGCCATGCCATGGTAAAAAGGGAAAAATAGAAAGATAGCCGGTGAGATCAGAGAATTTAAGGCAGAATGGACCGAATCATTTGCTTTCATTGCCATTGCGGAAGGATTGCCTGCATGTTTGCTTTGTAATGAGAAGTTGGCGAACAACAAAAAGAGAAAGACATTTAGAAAGACATTTTCAGGGAAGGCATGCTACATTTGCAGCCGACTACCCAGTTGGGACTGAGAGAAAAAGTACGATTGCAGTAGCCTACTTCTGGAGAAATTTTGTTGCAACCTGAGAGATATTAAAACGTGGAAAACAACGGTTCACGGATGGTGATTACACGAAGTTGAACTTAAAGCACCAGCGGAGTAGTCACGTGGTGTGTCCGAGATGCGCTGCAGGGAAAAACATTTAATCATGAAAGCTCATGTAGCCTCGTTGTAGCCTACTTAGTCATTTTGATAGTAGGCTAATATAGATAATATACACTTACAGCCTGTGTTGCCGTCATATAAGGCTTACATAAGGCTTTTCGTTTTTTTGCGGCTCCAGACAGATTTGTTTTTTGTTTTTTTGGTCCAAAATGGCTCTTTGAACATTTTGGGTTGCCGACCCCTGGTGTAGACAGACAGTCAAGACAATCACCCGATCTTACATGGTGTTACAGTGTATCATATTGTTGCGAGTCTCGTTTTAACAGTGTTTTTCAGTGTTTCGTTGTTTTATTGGCTACCCGCCAATGTGGCAGGTAGGTTGAAAGTTTCACCCGCCAATCAGAAAAGTTACCCGCATTTGGCTAGTTGGCGGGTGCCAATTTCATGCCCTGCATACGTTGAGTTGACACCAAAATCATGTCATTCGGATGTATTTTGAGAAAGTTCGAGCTACCGTTTTTAGCCAAAACTCGTTAGCCTGGAAGTGACCGGGGCAAGTCCTTTCGCCGCTACTCTAATTTAATCGAGTCCGTACCTTTCCGGAAATGTTATTAAAATGTTGTTAACAGGTTGCTAGCTGCAGCAGCGACATTTCCGGAAAGGTACTGACTCGATTAAATTCATTCTGGACTCTCTATCCGACCACATAAAGACGTGGGGATACTTCGGTTTGGCTTTAGGGACCCTCTACTCACTACCACGTAAGTGTAGTGTTGGTTGGAACAGTAGAAGAGGTATAAAAATAGCGTTTTGTAGCGGCGAAAGGACTTGCCCCGGTCACTTCCAGGCTAACGAGTTTTGGCTAAAAACGGTAGCTCGAACTTTCTCAAAATACATCCGAATGACATGATTTTGGTGTCAACTCAACGTATATACTCCCAATAGTCCGAAAAATTGATCTAAAGTGCATTTCACTCCGGATTATCCCTTTAAGACCAAGATAGAAAAAAAGTGGTCCTCTTAGGCCCTACGGTTCTCAAGATATTCACAGAAAACTGTCTGGCCACCTACAGGCCACTTGAGGTATAGTAGCAAATTGTGTGGCCCCCCTAATGAACAGATTTCCACAAATTCAGATGGTGTCATACCAAAAACTTTTCCGCCTTACCCTCCTTTTGGGGGGTTCAATTCGGCGGGGGTGGCGACAGATCAAAACGAAAAACAACATGACATGCTAGCTATGTGGGGCTACATGCCCACCAAGTTTTGTGCACCCCGGTCTTTCAGTTTCCTGGGAGTCCTTGAAAGAAATTTCACTCGAAAAAAAAGAAAAAAACAACAACAACAAAAGACTAAACGTATTATGACCGCCGCTTCGCTGCGCTGCTGCCATAATAAAATATCAGAGTTTGAGGATTTAGTAAAAATGAGAATTCACAAAATGGTAAGGACCTAAATAAAACAACACAATACAACAAATGCAGTGGAAGTAGGAAGACCCTGTAAACAGCAGTAGTAAAATGTACAATCATTCAAAACAACAGGCTACAAGATAAAAGTGAGTTACAGAATTAACCTGTTTGATGTCCAGAGGCGGGGTGTTCCATAGCTTCAGTGCATAAGGGATAAAAGCAGCTTCTCCGGTTTGCTTGTAGAGCACTTTGGGCACAATTAGAATATTAGCATTAGAAGATCAAATTCCCCTTTGTGGTTGATATGAAGTTGCTATGCCATTTGTGATATTTTTTTAGAGTAGTGTGACAGTCCAGATATGACCCCAATGAAGGCCTCAATGAAGCCTCAACAAAGAAGAGGCAGATGAGACATGTGTAGTGTTCAATTGACTCAATCGGTGTAATGATGCTGGTGTAACACTGCCATGTTGGCAATATGGACCAGAATCTCTGAGGAATGTTTCCAGCACCCTGGTGAACCTACTAACGTGCCATGCAAAGCTAGAGTCGCCTCAGACTGGTTTCTTGCTGAATGATACCGTGTATAGTATAGCAGCCTATAGATCAAGCAGTTGGCCAGAGACAGATGAGATGATGTACAGTATGTGGTTATTTATTACATGTATGAGTATATAAGAGGAAATACATCAAAAACTGTTGTTACAAACTACAAATACTGGCTCATAAAATGTAACAAAGTAAAATACCAAACACTGATAATGAATTTCATTAAAATACAAGTAATTAGAAATTTGAAAATACAAAAATACACACACAATAATTATGGTATACCAACTTTCACAAAAAAACGGCAAGGCATATTATTGACCAAATATCCCCAAGAGACCAGACATGCTATTTTCTGATTGGCTGGTAGAGGGCGAGTAATTCTGTGTATTGGGGCTCCTATGGAGTAGATCTGGTCAAATAAATCAATTAGTGTCCCAAATCAACACAAACAACTGATGATAGAACTGGCAACAAGCAGGCTTTGCAAAAGTGGAATCAACTGTAACAAAGCAAATCGTTGGTGGAAAAACATACACCAACCAGTTTACTTTAAGGCCAAATTAGCAAATAAAAAACTTAAATAGCTGGTGGAAAAAGTGTGGTTCATAAAAGCTGAGTTATGAAAAATAAATACATAGATAGATACTTAAATACAGTAGCTGATGGACAGACGGAATGTTTCTCTGACCTCAAGCACTTGCTGTGGCCTCTTTTTTAAAGGGAAACTGAAATGCAGGTTTGGCGATTTCATCGCCGGTTTCGCTTTCGCTTTTCGTTTTCGCTCGTTTTATGCTTGCAGATTTCTCTGCAAAGCTTCCCCTACAGCATAAGTTACAAAACTCCTCAATCGGTCAGTCTGCCTTTTCATGAGCATGATTGCTTGGCATGATCGCACCGTCCCGGTGGCACAAACCTGACATGCGTGATTTTTCCACTCAGAGGCCCTAGAGGGAAGCGAGACAGCCGTCATTCAACCTGAAATAAGTCAAACAACCGTTCCAATGACTCCGAAGTTGATTAGTTAAGGCAACTAAGGCAAAAACTTTTCATAGTTCATCTTTAAATTAACTGCATTTCCCTTTTTGTGCTAGAAATGCATATTAGCCTACATACACTGTACAAGACTAGCAACATGGGGGACAAACAGAATAACATTCTGTAAGTCGTTCCAATATACAGAATTATTCACCAGGGGGGGAATTCTCCCATTCGCGCGTAAATCGTGCGTAAGCTTTTTTTTTTTACGCAGTTCTGTTGCGCGCCTCTCTGTTAAACGGATTCTCCCATCTCCGCTTCTGTCACACCCACATCGCGCAAATTCGGAATCAAGGCGGTCTTATGAAAGAGGCGTGATTCATTTAAAAAAAGAACCAGACTAATCTACCACCTCCTTAATTTAGGTTGATTTGAAAATGTGGAACGTGGACTTTCTCATTGACCCTCTGAATGCCATTTCAATCCAGAAAGCACACCAACCAGTCTTTGATTTTGAAAACGTATGCAAGGTGAACTGAATAAAGAACTGCCTACAGTAAAATGGTGTGTCATCACATAGCTTAACAAAGAAATTACTTCACGAAATTTCACTTTTGCTTTGACGTTTGTTTATAAAGAGTCATGACGTGCTTGAGGTGTGTAGATGTATAATTCAAGAACTCACGGTTGACAAAAAGGTTTCGCTGGCAGCTGCCTCGCATAATATCAATTTATCTATGCTAAGACATTATGGAGACTGACATCTGCAGCTTCGAACACAGTAGAGAGACTGACATAATGAGTTCAATCTCCATTACAAACTAATCAAAAGACGAGAGAATAAACTATGCTGCTCTAATAGTGCAGACGTCCAAATGTATGGATGTCTTCAGCGATGTTGGAAAGAAACGGAGAGAGTCGAACGAAGTATGCTATGGGATTATGACGTATCGTCAAGTTAAAACTGAAGATAGATAATCGGTAAGATCCAATACTGAAAGTGGGTGATTTTCACTATTTAACAATGTAGCCTATGAAGCCAGTGAAGGTAATGGCGCAAAATATGCCCCCGTGTGACACTGTAATGCGGAAAACATGAAGCTGTATCAGCTTCACATTTGATACTGAAATGTACATTTGTAAATTCCGTGTTGCCTACATGTATTTAGCACTAGGCCTTCTGCCGACATGAGCAATATGCTGTTTCACCTTGTAGTGGCGCTGACCTTATTCCAGCCCTCCAGAGTGCGTAGCTGGAAAAGTGCTTAAGCCATGGCAGAATACGCTCAAGAGTTGTATATGTAAGAAACGCCCAGATATTGGGGTTGCTCCACCCAAAACGCGTAACTCTCTCTACCATGCGTAAATGGCCGATTTAAGTGGATGGCAGAATTCACTTAAGGCACGTTTAGACTTGCTGTAGACAACGCGTTCGTGTACGCATCATGGCTGCCTCGCGTATTTTGCGGTAGTTTGGTGCGTCGGTCGTGCACGTCGTCGCAAGCGACCACGACGCGTCCGCGAGATGCAATACTGACAAGAAAGTAGGGGGCGATCATTGCCAAAAGAAAGTGACTGCAAGATGCATTATCGACATCAAAGCTGGGGGCAATCATGAGAGTAAACAATGGCACATGGCCACATCCACATCTGATATTAGGCTACTAGTCTCCCCCTGGTGAAGACCTCCAGTAAGGTGCGTAATGCTGCAGCGAGTCTGTACACAGGACACAGCAGGTCGCACACGGTCGCATACGCTTACGTTTGGTCTAACGGCAAGTATAATCCCAGCCTTAGAGGGAAATGTGCGTAGTTGCGCGTTTTTTTGGACTTACGCACCCTTACGCGCATGGGAGAATTCCCCCCCAGGTGAATATCAGATATCAACAGGCACCCTCCCTATTCTTATTGAGTAACCCCTATGCAACAAGAAACAGCAAAGAAAAAAAAATAACTTTAAACGACAAAACCAGGATCACCAAGATTCTGGCCTTTGGCTCCTGCTATGATAAGCATAGCTGATTGGCATGGCTTCATATTTAACTGAATTATGACCTTTTGGCTTATCCTATTTGAGGAAAAAATGACAGATTTTCAAAAGTATGTAAGTATTTTAAAAACTGTAAATACAACCCCTCAACATAATTTGTTATAAACTACATTTGATTTTTTCCAATCCTGCAAAATAAAAACTGAGCATTCTGCGTCAGTTCTGGCAGGTCAAGCCCATCGTCAGCTGTCAGTTTCTTATTAATTTGATTATATCAAACTCAGCCCACATCAGCTGTTCCGCTCAGCTGATCGTTCAATTCGCTTGCAAGTACTGTAGTCTCTCTAATAAGGGTGCCTTATTAAAGCTGCGTTGCTTTCTCTGCTTGCTGCTTTGCAAGCCACTTCCTCCCCAGCTCCACCTCAAAGTGGTTTAACTTTAACATACTGTTGTCATTGTTGCTTGCTCTGTTCAGAGGGAATAGAGTTAGTCGTAGTCCCCTGAGGATGCTGCTGTTCTCTGTCTAGGGTTTAGGAGTATATAATATGTCAGAATCAAAAATGACTATGACATAGTAAATTTACTAAGTATTTTAGCTAATTAGGCAGATCATAAATAATGTTAACTTAATATGAATTTCAAAATGTTTGAAATGCAAACATTTGATATGATACTACCTCTATGACATCTATGATTCTGTAAATAGCTACTACTGTATTGGATGTGAGTTGAATCGGTCTACAACACCACTACAAATGACATTGGGAAACCCATACTGGTATATTTTATTCACTTAGTTTAAGAACTACCACATGTTTATTTCAGTCAGAACCACTATGTCTCCAAGATAGCAATATACTATTGCATGATTTTCATTTTGGCAGTATGCCCTGTTCTGGGGGCCCAACATGGAGAGCCCAAGGCAGGGAGAGCAGCAATAAACCCCCCATGGGGTCCAGAACAGAACAAACATCAATGACAAGACATTGATAAGTCAGAAGTGTAAGGGGGTTAAAGGAGAATTCCGTGTGATATTGACTTAAAGTGTGTTGAAACATGATACCGAGTGTGAGCATTTGTCTCAGAGCTGATCTCGACCTGCCCCCTGCACTCAATAGTCTGCTGCTAGTTAGCCGATGCTACCAACAGGTTTTCAATGGGAGTGCCTAGGGCATCGGCTTAGCCATGCAAATAAATCACTGTTTTACACCATTTATGAGGCTCAAAGTAGCTCCACACTTTATTGGTAGACTTCTGAGGGCCCTGACATTTAAAACGAGACATCGAGAACTTTGAAAAAGCAGTGGTGGTTAACTTAGATGACGGTTTATTCAGGCAGTCACTTCCGAAAGTTTACCGTTTGCCGCCATGTTGAATTTAGTCACGTGACGAGCCGGAGCGGAAGTATTGCTGTGACGTGAATCATTAAAGAGTCACTGCACCCTAAAATATGTTTTTTTGAGCTGTTGATTGACTGAAAATGCTCATAAGTGGTGAACTGTACTATTACCAGGGTTAATATTGACTAAAATCGTGTTTCTCGACAAAAGTAACATTTCGTCTGATTTTGTATTGGAGATATTGCTCTCCGCGCATTCTACAGGTTGAAACATGCCATGGCATGTTGGTCCAAAATGCTATTGGAATGCTGACGAAGTCCTGTACTTCTCGTCCAACACTACGTCACCGGGTCGTTACAAATTAGGAATGAAACGCCCCAACACCTGCTACCCTGATTAGCCTACCTGTGATAAGCCATGTCTGCAGCACTCATTCCCAGATTGACACAAAATCACCATGGTTGATTGGTTGCAGCAGTGCTGCACTCCCCCTCCAAATTTCAGAACGTCTCGCCCATTTTGAAAGCCTTTTTCAGATATGTGAAGTGGGTGGAGTTATTGGGTGAAGTGACTCTTTAAGCTCACTCGACTTGTCAATCAGTCATCTGACTGCAGTCGACTGCAAACAGAAACGTAATTTGCGTAATATGCAGTGCATGCTGGTTATTGAAAACCTGTTGGTAGCATCGGCTAACTAGCGGCAGATTTCTGAGTGCAGGGGGCAGGTCGAGGTCAGCTCTGAGACAGCTCTGTGACCTGCCTGAACTAACCCTGTGCTCCATATATGTAGTCTATGGTTTAGGCCTAGCCCCGTGTGTCTGTCAAGGGGCCTGCACTTAAAGATTGTGCTGATATCTTTTGCACCCATTGCACCCATTGCAACCTTTGTAGGTGCAAAACACACACACACAGCAAACATCTCCTCATTATCCGCTAGCTGCCTGTCCCCTGAACACATTGTGAAAAACGTGGTCTCTGTACACAGCCCAGGCTCCACAAATGTCAATACAAACCAACTGGTGCAGCGGCCTGCACCACCAACCATAACAATTTGGAGCTGAAAATTGAGACAACAAAACAGCAAAGACAAAAAAAAAAAAAAAATGACAAACCCAGGATCACCAAGATTCTGGCCTTTGGTATATTATACTTGTCACGATCCGCTCCGGATCATTTTGATCCGGATCATGTTTTCCCTGTCTGGTGCTCCAGGTCATGTGCTCTCTCCCTCTCTGTGCTCCAGGTTTTGCTCCGCCCACGTCTCTGCCTCTACCCTGCGCAGCTACACACCTGTGGCCAATTCTCCCTCGTCTGGGCCTGCACTTAACTCCAGCCCTGAAGCTCCTTCATTGCTGGATTATCTCCTCACCGAACACGTTGTCAGGAGCCAAGCCAAGCTAAACCTCTCTGCATCCTCGACCACGACCACGTCTTCGCCTTTGCCCTGCCTAGGATCTTTCTGCCCTGGATTTTTCTCTGCTCTCCTTTGTTGGATTTTGGATTTGCCTATTTTTGCCGCTTGAGACTTTCTGCCTGGCCTGTGAGTTTTTGCCTGCTGCTGCCGTTCAAGTGAGATACCAAGTTTTTGATCTTGTTTTTGAACTGTTTTTGGATTTTCGTGGACTCATTGAACTCGCATTGAACTGAAGATTTCTGTTTTTCCTGTGTGAAGACAACTCTCATTAAAAACTATTATTTTGACTGAAATTTACTGGTGTCTGCATTTGGTTCCACTTAGTTAAACCCGGCCACAGTGGCCGTGACAATACTATAGTATATTTCACTGAATTATGACATTTTGACTAAGCCTATTTGGGGGGAAAACTACAGATTTTCCACAAGTATGTAAGTATTTGAAATACTCTGAATACAACCCCTCAATATATTTGTGAAACTACATTTAACTTTTGTTCCAATCCTGCAAGTAAAAAAATACAAAATTGTAGTGTATACATCAAGCAGTTGCCCAGAGACAGATGAGATGAGGTACTGTATGTTGTTATTTATTACATGCTATACTAGTATAGTATAGAGTCTATAGTACAGTAGCCTATAGATCAAGTATAGTTGCCCAGAGACAAATGAGATTAAGTATGTCATTATTTATACACAGAATACATTAATTACATGTTATTTATTACATGCATGAGGTCACGCTGAAGTCATAGAGACACTGCAGTGACAAGTCTACTGAATTTGAAAAGAAACTCTTTGATGTTGCCAGAACATGTGGGTACTATTATCTACATGTATGATACAGAGCAGTCTACAGTATAGCCTTTACTTACAGCTCTGGTTCTAAAGTGTAAAGGCTCAGTCCTGAAATGGACAAGCTGAAACTGGATTTGGTACTTTGGGGTTAACTGTAACCATTTTCTGAGGCTGTTGAAAACGCACCAAATCACACAATGTGGTTGTTTTGGGTGTCGTGGGTTGTAATAAAGGTTGTCGACGATCAAACTGACTACTTTTTTTCATTCGTTTTAAGAGTTTAAAAGAAGAATTTCTAGTTGTCTTGCCAATCGCGCTCATAGTAGCCTATCCGCTGACGTCGGGTCCCGTAGCAACACAGTAGGCTACAGTATGAGGCTGCTGAGCCTGTCTTGTTGGCGGTGGCCTGTTGGAGGGATTGTAAGAAAAGTTGTAATTGTCAAATCGACTCGTTCTTTTTTATTTCTTCATCTGAAGAGGAGGAGAAGAAGGATTGGCAGCGATTGCGGCCGGGGCAAAAGTATAGTGTGGAGAAACCAGGTCCGCAGAGGTACGGCTCGCCAGCACCTGGGCTACCTTGTTGAGTTTATTATGTGGTGTCAAAACCGCAAGGATGTTTTTCCCCCACAGTATTTTGGCAGCAGCTGCCGCCAAATTCGCCAAATTCTACCCTCCTGCTTGAATCAGATCGTCATCCGCACACAAGGATGTTTTTGACAGTAGGCTAGCCTATGTTGGCAGCAATTGCTAAATTCTATCCTCCTGCTTATACCCAAGCTAGAAGAAAACCAAAAACTCTCCTCTTAAACTCTTCAAATTAATTTTAAAAGTAGTCAATTTGATTGTTGACGACCTTTATTACACGCTACGACACCCAAAACGACCAAATTGTGTGATTTGATGCACGTTTTAAACGGCCTCAAAAATGGTTACAGTTAACCCCAAAGTACCCTGGATTTCAGCAAAAGCAAGCAAACAACAAACATCAAATTAAACAAAGAGAAAAAACCTTTGAAAACAAACAACAACAATTAAAAGGAAAATATGTGAAAATCTAGCTGAGTGCAGGCCCCTGATCTCATGTGTCTTCCAGAATCTTAAAACAGTTGCTTGAATTTGCAACCATACAGAAAGGTTGGTTCAAACAACTATTAAGAAATGTAAAGCTATTTACAACAGTTGTGCTAAATACGGCGCTGGATTGATGGAAAGAAAACAGATCCAAAATAATCTACTTCTGCGGCAGCACTAATCGTGATAAAGGGATAATCAACGACGCGCCGTGCGTTTCTAGGAAAAAAATGCACGTTCGAAGTGGTAATAAGGACCCGACGTCGCAGGCGGAGGGGACTTTACACTTCGATAAGTGCATTATTTTCCTAGAAACGCACGGCGCGGAGTTGATTATCCCACTTATACCACTGCTACTATCATTTTCGTTTATATTGCCGCTGTCTTAGATACAACGTTGCTGTTTTTACCGTTACATTCACATTGGCGAATTAATATTCAAGTGTAATAAGCCCATAGCCGTACGGTATATCGAAAAATAATGCACGTTCCAAATAGCGCATCACAATAGGAAATTTGACCAAGCAGTGGTATAACTAAAAATAATGCACGTTCCAAATAGCGCATCACAATTGGAAATTTGACCAAGCAGTGGTATAATCAAAGATCCTTAATTATTGACAAGATAGAGCAACGTAATGCATCTCTATGGAAGCAAAATTCGAACAGTTCCAGTCTGCTTAAAGGGGCGTGTTGCAAAGACGTCATAGTGGGATATCAATCTCTGTCAGATCGGCAACCCACACAAGCAGTGCATTTCGAATGTTAGCAGGTCTGCTTAAAGGGGGATTTAGCCCCCCTCCCCCTTGTGAAGACAGAACGCGGAAATGATGGAACGTTTGCGCCTCTCGCTCCGCTTTAACCCTCTCTGGTATAATATAATTAATAAGGGATAATTTATAGAACACCGGTCATTATCGGAAAATAATTCCCGACAGGATGAACAGAACCCCGACGCGCAGCGGAGGGGTTTAGCTTCGTCCTGAAGGGAATTATTTTCCGATAATGACCGGCGTTCTATACATTATCGCGCTTATTATACGGCTACTTGCCAAAACGAGAAAATAAACTTAGCTCAATGTGTCTTTAGCAATGACTTGGCTACCGTTTAGTGGCTTCCGCTACAACTAGCAGAGTGAACCCGTTGCCATTGGCAGCGGTCATTATACCTTCGGAGCGGTGATTATGCAAAAATAACTGACCGTAGAACGTTGGGGAGGCCCATTCAAAGTGAATGGGAGCTCCCTCAACATTCTAGAGAGCCGTATAATATGATACAATGACTGTAGAATTGGTATATGTGTACATATATATATATATATATATATAAATATATTATGTGTAAGGGCCATTCACACCAAGAAAAATAACTATAATGATAAGTTACTATAAACAAATGTTTATATGAATGACAACGTTCACACATAAACTATAATGATAACGACATGAAGAACGATATCGTTGTTAATCACTTTCAGAGTGATTTTGAGAACGATAAAAAGCTAACAGCCAATCAGAACCCATAATATTCTAGCCATCACAATGATTAACACAAGGAGAGAATGTTCTTATCGTTGGCCAGTGCAGATGTTTTTCTCGTTATGATTACAGTTATCGTCATTGTTCTTAGAGTGAATGCTGCTTTACTGTCTCTACATTTGTATTTGACCCTATTCCACAGCCTGGTTCTTGAACAGTGTAAAGCAAAGCAAAACCGCTTAAGATAAGAAATCAGTGGACATAATTTGAGAAGACCTGTATCTGTAATGTCCTTTAGGTGGTCATCATCTTCCAGAGTCCTGAGTACTGGTCCCTATTCTCTCCCCTTTTGCAAAATATAAACAAAGTTGTCTGTATGTGCAAGTATAAAGAAGTGGGTTCACACAGCTACGTATTGAGAAATGTAAAGCTACATACATTGGCCGCGTTTCCCAAACACGTTAAGAAGCTCTTAACGCCAAGATCTTCTTTGGAGCGCTCTTAAGAAGGCTGTGAAAGAAAAACGTGTTTCCCGAAGTCGCTCTTAGCTTAAGAAGATCTTTCACTAAGAAGGAAACGCAAGATCGAGCTGACCCACTCTTAACAGCCTTCTTAGCGATCAAATGCTCAGTGATCATAGCCTGCCGCTAGGGCATCTACATTTCTAGGCTGCAGTGATCAAGCTGCGTCAGGGAAATGTATATCCTCCACTTTTTTAAACAATTAAACAATGTTCAATGTTGAAATGCGCTCATAGCTATGGACCAGTGGCGCAAGAGACATAGGCTCATAGTAGAGTAAAGTAAAAACTGTTACTGAATTACACGTTTATGTAATACTACACATTAAAAACCCCATCAACAACCCTGTGGCATTTCACAGATATCAAGGAAACAAATGTAATTGAACACAGCTGAACCTAATCCAGAGAGGCTCCACCTGCTACTCTACAGTGGGTACGGGTTGAGAATGCACCTTCTCCCGCGGGACTCCCGAAGAGATCCCGCAGTGCGTCAAGCCGATTTTTTTCGAGGCTAAGGCAATGTACCCAAACAACCACCAGGTGGCAGAAAGTTTCAACTGCATTTAATGATGAAGACCGCATATCCGTCAATAGTCGACTCCTTAATCTCATTGAATCATTAAAATGAAGGTGATGACTGGCGAAATCATTCAAACGACACTTCAATGAACCATTGTTGAAATGAATGAAAATGGTTATAGAAATCGCCTACAGCCAGCGTTATAAGAAATATATAAGTAATAGTTAGTCTTCTTCCGTATTAAACAGATAGTCTACGGGACGCTCGTTCCGTAGGCTATTTTAAGGAACTACTCAATGCAGCGTTTCGTTATAAGAAATATATAAGTAATAGTTAAAGTCTTCTTCTGTATTGAACAGATAGCCTACGGGACGCTCTTTGATCCATATTTTAAGGAACTACTCAATGCACACACACTGGGTAAACTAGCGCGCTACAAACATTAAAATGTCAAATCATATTTATTTCTCTTTGTCGCCATGGTATTGGGGGAAACGCGGAGAGGCGAGATGGTCAGTCCTCGTATTTTTTCTTCGCGTTTCGTTATAAGAAATATATAATAGTTAAAGTCTTTTTCTTTATTGAACAGATAGCCTATGGGACGCTCTTTGTTCCGTATTTTAAGGAACTACTCAATGCACACACACTGGGTAAACTGGCGCGCTACAAACATTAAAATGTCCAATCATATTTATTTCTCTTTGTCGCCATGATATTGGGGGAAACGCGGAGAGGCGAGATGGTCAGTCCTCGTATTTTTTCTTCGCGTTTCGTTATAAGAAATATATAAGTAAAAGTCTTCTTCTGTATTGAACAGATAGCCTACGGGACGCTCTTTGTTCCGTATTTTAAGGAACTACTCAATGCAAACACACTACAATGCAAAACACACAAAGAAAACACTAAACATATAGCCTACAACTTAATGACACTTTAATGCAGCGTTTCTCAAACTATGGGCCGCGAAACGTGGAGACTGCTGCTGGTCCGCGAGACATGGAGTGAAATTAGGTCCGCTTCATCTGATAATTTGCTGCGCAATTGACCAAGCAACCGCGGACCGACAGAAAAAAAAAGCAAACGTTGCTGCTATCGGGAGGAAATGCTTGCTAATTTGATGTGTTCAAACATAGAGCCATACAATTAGGTGTGTCTGTTATTATGATAATTTTCGAGCATAACTGCTTGTCCATAGCTCAGTGACAGGTGTTAATAGCCTTGCCATAAGCACTGCTGCAGGTGCTTCTTTTATTATGCGGTTAGAGCATAAGCGCTTACTCATATAGACTATAACTCAGGGACAGGTGCAAAGCCACCAACTGGGATGGATCGAAGGGCAAGCAAGCACTGCCACACAACGTGAAGGCCTTTGTGTTGTCAACACTAAACAGAAAGTTAAACACTAAACATTAATAGGCTATTAATGTCATAACTATTAGGCTATCATTAGGCTTACTATGCATGGCTGTAGGCAGCTTTGAGTCCACTGAGATCTGGACCTCATCGGTTTTGAGAGCTGGAAATGCATGTGTTTGCTAAATATCGGTTGTTGTGCATGTTGCGTTCGCGACTCGGGGAAGTGAAAGCAGTTCTGTAAAGACATTGCAAGTTTTCATGCGCAGCTGTAGCTGATTGTGAAAGCCGATTGGAAATACATAAGTTTAGAGCGAACGTTTCAACTATGTTTGCCATGGTAGACAAAAATACTCAAATAAAACAATAGCCTAAAAAATAACTGCATGCGTAATGGACACGGCTCTATATCCTAAATAATTTTCGAGGTTCGCCATTTGGTAATATGACCTATTCTTACTGAAAATAATTTAGATTGAGCACAACTAAAGTTGCACGAAGGCAAAATACAGTCCTAAAAGCCTATTCTATATAGCCTGGCCAATATTGTAGATGTGCAATAAAAGCAGCATTTGCGTGCGTGCTTGCCGGTGAGGTGTAGCCTACAAAAATGAGCATAACATCTGATTATTAAAGTATGGCTATAGGATGGTTGGTTTAAAATTCAAGTGTAGTAAAAAAGTTTGTGCACATCCCCGGTCAAGGTGCAGAACAAGAGTAGGCTAAATCATAAAAAAAATGGAAAAAGGTTCGCACACTTGAAATCCTTCTTTTTTGATTTTATTTTATTTTCTTTATCACAAAGGAATGACGTTTCGACCGTGTGGTCTTCTTCAGATTAAAATTCAAGTACGTGCGTTATTTAACCCCTCGAGACCGACTGCAGTCTGCTGACACAGCCAGACGACTCTCCCAACCCATTCATTCGTTTTGGCCGATATAACCCATTCATTCGTTTTGTGCGTATATAGATTCCTGCATGCTGCATTACCGTGACCCTTAGCCTACCTTGTGGATGATTTTTTCTCATTGGAATACAGCAGGACAGAATGCCTTTTATCTAACAAACGCAAAAGCTGAGATTGTTGGAAGGACTAGGCTACTCAACAAACTTGTTTTTCGTTTCTGGGAGATCTCGTTATCGTTTTGGATTGTCGAATTTTTATACTTATTGTTTGGACTTATGGACAATGAACTTTGAGGGGTGGTTGTTAGTGCTTTACAAAGCTTTGTGTTAATAAGTGTCGGTCCTCCTATCCTTCAGCTCACTGCGCGATGCAGTTGCGCATAGTGGCCACGAAGTCATTAACTGTTTACGACACAATACATGATATTTGTGTTTTTCGTGTTACTCTTGATTATAATAAGAGGCAAATTGTTACAGGACAACTTAAACTGACTTCCCCAATGCTTCCCCGCAGCACATTACATTTTAATATAGGATGAACAAAGTAAATGGACTTGCTATATTAAATCCAGTAGCCTAATAATTATATGTGCCACGTCCGATTTCGCAAGTGATGTAGTAGGCTACGTTTAAACATCGACAAACGTCTGTGAGACTACCCATTTCATGAAGAGCAATTGTCTTGTGCGATCATTCCCCCTCCCCCACACTTGTCTAACCAGTTCACTAGACATTATAGCCTACCTATATGCGGCATTGAGGACGATTGCCTCCCTTCCCCCTCTCTCTCGACAGACACTTCCTGACACTAGGGCTCGGGATCAAGACATCAAAACTTCGCGGGCACAGCCACATTGGCAGCTTCACTGCTTAGTTTACTATGGATTACTATGGATTTACTCCCGCCTTTTAGTGTGTTCCTGTTACTTAGTTTTTGCCTTCTTGGTAGTATGTTGCTGTGTAGTGGGGTGTAACAGTGCAACCCACGATCGCAAGAGGAAAATAATAAATCGCTACTATATTTCTGCTTCTTGTCTTGTGCATCTGAATGAATGGATATTACGTTCAGTGCGCTACCAAATGGCGGCGATATTCCTAGAATGCAAGGCGTGTGCCCGAGCCCTATTATGTAAATGTAAAAAATGTGTGTGTGTGTGTGTGTGTGTGTGTGTGCGCGCGCTGAACCACGAATTCACATATTAACTTTTCTTTTCAGCAGACATCGCAATCATAAAAAAAATCGCAAAACGTTTTAATAAAATAATGCCTCTTGTCTTAATGGGTTCCGGAGGTTCGTAGAGTAAGTTTTGAACTCCGGTCGCTGACGTGTGATTAAGATGCCTCATCCAGTTACGCCACCGTTCGAGTATCAATATCTTCGCACTTAGCCAAGAAATATAAAGGATTCAGTCAGTCGAGTTCATTTATTCGCAGCATGCACTTGAAACGCCGATCAAAAGTTCTGACATGTTAAACTGACGTTAGTCATTAATTCACCACATGATACAATGCTGTTATATTGACGCACAGTAGCCCACGGTAGTCTATGTCTATCTCTGAATCAACATGAACATGCATAACGAGATCCATATATTCTAAGTTGCTAGAAACTTCTTTTGCGGAACTAGGCCTACTAGTCGATGGTTACAATGAATCACCCTCACTGCCCTATCGCATATCTGACCATCCATACAATGTTACAAAATGCGCGATCTTCTCCATGCATGTAGCCTACGGTTATAAGTAAAGTGACATGATAGGCATGTATGCCTATTAAAGATATTTCTGTTAAATACATTTGTGACCTGATCTGCCAAAATGAGTCACAGTGACCCTAAAGTCAAAATTGAGATTTTGGTATCATTGGAAAGAAGAGAAAATAAGGTTCAAAATGATATATTGGTCAAAGCTGTATCTTAAATGGTTGTCGATTTACAGTCGTTTGAATTGTAGTATCACAGCATCATTTTCCAGCTGAAAAATCGAGAAAATCGCATTTAAAGTTTTTCGTCATTTTTTTGTTGATATCTTTAACTATACATAGAATCCAAAGAGATGCACCCACTATTCAACAACAAAAGATTACTACAGGCATTTAGATACTTAGGAAAACATATTAAATCAGACTTTAGCTTCAAATATTTCAAAATATTTATTATTAAATACTTCACATCATAACAAAGTTCATAATAATGCCAAGTATATTCCATAAAATTCGCTTTTAACATAAATTGGTGAGTATTTACAAGATTATGCAGATATGCTACATTTTGGCTTCAGGGCCTTTGAGAGAATGAGAGAGGGTGTCAAAATGTCTGCATAGTGTGGGAGAGAGTGTGTGTGGGTGTGTATGGGGGACAGAGAGAGTTTGAGTGGAAGAGAGTGAATGAGAGAACAAGCGAATTTGAGAGAGCAAAAGAAATTGAGTGAGTGAGAGAGTGAGTGACTGAGAGTCAGTGAGTGAGAGAGACAGAGCACATGAGAACATGTGTGTAATGAGTTATTAAAGACTATACAGATTTTTTTTTTGTCAGTTGACAGTAAGTGATATTCCAGGAAGGGTCTTTGACATGGATTGTGGAGCACTGACAAAGATTGAACAGATACAAATTAGCGTTGTGAAGAGTGAATGTGGGCACTACTGATGAACACTTAAAAATTATAGACATGTTTTGCCAGTTCATCGAGAGTGTAATACACACATAGTTGTAATTATATTTCAACTCTTTGTTTCTTCGCTTCTCTCTCAGTGAAACAGCTGACCTCCCCAGCTGGTTTTGGGCATGTAATGTCCTTTGTGTTTTCAGTACAGAACTCACGAATGTGTTGGTACAGATAGTTCTGACGTTTCAAATCCAAACCAGGAGGCTTGACAAAAGGTGGTCTCTGCATCGGTGGTGCATCAGCTTTGAGCAGGCAGATTCCTTGTTCCTCAGAATTGGCATATTGCTTGTAAAACACCCAGCCAGGATAGTCTTTGCTCATTCTAAAAAAAAAAAAAAAAAATGCAAGCAATTGAGAAAAATAATTCAAGAATCCATCCATTCAAAAACACACACACACACACACACACACACACACACACACACACACACACACACACACACACACACACACACACACACACACACACACACACACACTTTCACTATTAAATAAACTATAAATTCTCCACATTATTGCTTTAATTTACCTGAAATGCTGCTGTTTGGTTATAGCAGGGAAAGGTCGGAAGTAGGGCTTGAGGAAGGACTGCCAGTCACACTGATTCACAAAGACTTTGCCATCTTCTTGTCCGACAAGTTGAGGGATGTTGACTCCAGTCTGTGTGCTACTTCTAACAGCATCCACAATGTCATCCAGACAGGACACCATCTTCCGGCGATACGTTTGCTTCAACAGGCCGAATGCCCAATCTGGTGCAAACTTTGTGTGTCCTGCTATGAGAAAATCTAATGAGACGGTTTCATGTAAACCATTAAATACTCTCCATAGCAGGTATTGCAGCACAGTGTTGTTCTTGTTCTGTCCAGGACAGTTGTCACAGTGCAGCTGGACATCCTTTTCACCCATGCCGTAATGGGTGAAAAAGTGATCAATGAAAGACACCACCGCATTTGATCCTTTTGTGATGCATACACATTCGTCGATGAGGTAGTTCACTTGTCTTGGTATGGCCTCACAGTTGATGCCAAACAAGCCACACTTGCGAGCGGTCAAAAAATACATGGGACCAGGCTGGAGTGGGTTAGAAGGATAATGCACCTGCTGTGCATAATCGAAGGAATAGTGCATTGTGATGTCCCGGGAGCATGGTTCACAAGGACAGAGTTCATGAATGCCATTGTTGTTCGCAGCATCCCTGGCTTTCTGTACCATCTCTTGATAGAGTGAACGCTCTAGGGTCACTTTCATGAGGTGATCCTCCTGATTTCTGCAGCGACTGGATTTCTCTGCTTCAGTCAGGTTGGCAGACTTATAGATGGTGGAGTTATTCTTTTGGCACTGCCAACACAAGTCAGTCATTGGCTTTGTCCGGACAATGTAGGGCACAAGAGTCTTCCACAGGCGTCGGAAGGTCACCAGGCTTACCACACGATGTTCTGATAAAACATAATAAAGAAGAACTTGTTTAATTTCTGTATCAATGCACACTTTTCAACATCTCAGTTTTTAAAGTGCTATTGTATTCAATACGTAGGCCTATTTAATTAAGTACCCTGGATAGTAAGACATATTGACCTCATAAGATTGACCTTGGTGACAGCTACATAATGTGACATTAAAACACTCAAAATGTTTTAGGTTTTCTTAAAAGATTGGGAAAACGTCTAACTTATATGCTGCCATTGTTATACTACTGTAGTGCACCTGTAAACAGTGATATCTGGTTGCATCTAATCAAGGTCCAGATAATGTGCAGCAATCAAGCTGTTGATGTCCACAGACTCCATCAATACCTTGATGTCACTTTTTAGCCAGGAAGCATAGAGAAGTAAATGCAATAGCAGTTTCCATGCTCTATACATTTTCTAAAACTTTTAATAAAAAAGACTGCATTTTGAGAGTTTTTAAATCCTGCCAGAAATATCTCATACCAGTGTCAGTCTTATAAGGCCAACATAACCAGGGATGCTATTACATGCATAGTCTTATTTGTAGCATATCCGTATTTGCATAATTTCAGACTCAATTTCATACTGAGACACCTACCTTTTGCCTTAATCGCGCTTTCATAAGCACGAAAAACGGACGCCTTGGTGTAATGAGAGGGCAGCAACTTTACATCGAAGCGTTTATACCCAGGGATGCGACCAGGGAGAACCAATGCATGAAGCTCTGCAAAGTTTACGATGAAGGAAACAACGCGGCAGATGTCATCATGTGTGAGCAGTCTCTGATCTCTTTTCTGACGACCTCCGGACTTTTTAACTCGAGGGGTCAAGCCGTGTTCTTTATAGTGTTTCAGGAGAGCTGTCAGTTTATTCTGGCTGATGCTGATGAAAACATAATCACGTAACGTAACGTTAGGCTGCAGTCAGTAAATAGAACAACTGCTAGATACAGAGGCATAGGCCTACAGCCTTGCACAACAAAATTGCACAACTAATGTTTTAAAGCTACTTACCAATGTAGGAACTTGAATGTTTCACGGCATATTCTTTTTCCATTTAAATAATGTTCCGTCCTCTGATGTTGACGTTCATGTTGAATCTTCTTCGTCGAACATGTGAATTTATCATTCTGGAAGTGGCAGCTTATTTTGCCCAGAAGAATTAGGTCTTTCTCATACTCGGTAAGAGATGCCATGGATAACCTAAAGTCGAAAACGAAGTCCTCGTCGAAAGATTTAAAGCACTCGTGCCCGTTGTTTAGCTTGCAGCCTTTACACGAAAACGCACGGATTTTTGTAATCTCCTCATCTCTGTTTTCATGAACGGTACCTACAGACACTGCTTCACTGCTGGACATGATCCGCTCTACCTCAGCTAAGTCAGTGACAGGCTGTGCACTTGAGGCGTCGTCCTTTTTGCTGTTGTCGCCTGTATCGCTGTCCGTATCGTTATCGGGCTCAGTAGATCTTGACTCACACTCACTGTCCACATCACTGTCACTTTCCGAGGATGACACATCACTAGATACGAAGAAGTCACTGACTAACTTTATCCAGTCTTGCTGACCGGCAGCAGAGCGCAAATTGGAAACGTCAACAGCGTTTAAAGCTTTAGCGATCTTACTTTCTTTAGACAAAGACATTATCCTAAACAACAATCACACTACACTTCAATCACACTACACACTACAAAAACTTAAACGATGTTGACCAAAAACACAAATATTAATAAATATTAACTTTCTGAGGAGATACTTCAACAAAAGTTGCTAGCATAGGCTACATAGAACACGGCTATTCTGACAGGAGAGTAGGCGGGCAGATGGCTGTAAACAGAGCTTCCTATTGGCAACTGAGGGGGTCCTTTAAGCATTTTGATAGGTTTAATAACATCATAGATTGACGTTTTAACACCATATTTGGACAGTTGAGACCATGACGTCTCAGAGGATACCCGGAACACAGGGAAATCCTCGGTTAAAACGATCAGGGTGGAAAGTGAAAACAGGATTTATTTTGGACATTCTTTTGTAAGAATTGAGAGTTGTAACTCAACATAAATAACCATTTAAATACATTTTCACAATTACTAACAAGATGAAACTTTAGGAGATGAATATTGAACGACTTTTCTTTCATATGAGACAAAAAAAGAAAAAATGATATTTTTGACGTTTTTCGACATAATCGGCCTGTAGCTACATAAATAGAACGCCGACTTCCGACTCATTCCGGCAGATTGGGTCACATTTTATTTTCAGTTGTCAAAAGTGGTGGGGACAAAATCTGTGATAAAGTGCTGGGTAAGCTACCCAGCGTCGCCGGTTAAAATGAACATGCCTCCGTTTTAAAATAGCCTATAGGCCTACACATTTCTAAGTATTCCTAGCATAAATGTAGCCTAAATGTCCATCTTGTCCATCTCTTTCGTCTTCGCCTTGACAATAATAGCCTATTCACGGAAATGCGGTCTTGTAACCGTAATGAATTAATGAATTAATCTAAGGTTGCCTATCGAGTCTTTCAGGTTGAATTGAAGGCTTCTAAAACCATTTTCATTAATTTCAACAATGGTTTATTGAAACGTCGTTTGATTATAATTTCGCCAGTCGTCACCTTCATTTTAATGATTAAATGAGACGGATTAAATGAGACGGATATGCGGAGCATTTCTCTCCCTCTCCATTGACCAAAACGTTGCTCTGGCATCTCTGCTGGACTGACTGAGTTATAGGCTACGTCGAGTGAGAGAGCCAGCTGTGAGGTACGCTGTAAAACATTCGAAAACTCTGAAACTGCAATCTGACATGCCGAGCGTGATGTCTCTTTTCTCTGCATGTCACCAGCGCGGTGTCTTCGGGTTTTTCCGTGTTTTCCGGTATGAGCCGAACCTTCATATTATTAGGGCGGTCTTATGTTGCCCCCTTGCGGTTGCACTTTTAATTAAAGTCCCGATGCTTCGGGAGTCCCGATGTGCGGGAAAGAAAGGAGCATTCTCAACCCGTACCATCTGTATATAAAGGCGTTACCAAAGTTCGCATGTGCGAAAAACCATGGCTGCTATACAGCACATTCTCGCTGCCAACCCACAGCGTCGCCGAGCGCGAAGCCAAATCGTTTATATTAATGCATACGTGCGCCAGCACTTCTCTCCGATGGACGTGCTGTCAGACAGGGCTGTCCAGGAGAAATACCGGCTGCCCCGTGCGACCATCCGACGGCTGGTCACTCTGGTGACTCCTCACATTCAGAGAGCAACCCGCCGTAATTTTGCTCTCAGCCCAGAGGTGCAGCTCCTGGCTGCTCTGCGTTTTTACGCAGTGGGGAGCTTCCTGGAGGTGGTGGGGGACGGCACCGGTCTCAGCAAGGCGTCTGTGTCCCGGAGTGTGGCAGCTGTCACACCCATTCTCCTGCGCCATGCCCGGACGCTAGGCCTGAACGATATATTGCATTTGCGATAATATCGCGATATGATGAAGTGCAATTTTCTAACCGCAAAGGCTGCGATTACCCTCTGGTCACGTGACATGAGAGCGTAAAGTAGCAAATATTTGAAACAGTATCAGAGAGTGAACTCGGCAAGCTGCTCGATAGAACTATTGAACCAACATTTTTAAGAGAGCGACTGAAACAAATTCTAGGTTGCACTGGTGCACCTGCGCTGCTCGGGTGAAAGCATGAATGTCTTTCGCAAGTTTTCATTCAAACCCCTCTCCTTGCCCCGCTTTCTCTCCCTCTCCATCCATCCCCTCTCTCTCTCTCTCTCTCTCTCTCTCTGTCGTGCGCGGTCAATGGACACCCGCCCCTCGACATGCACATTCAATCCAAATAAAACATTCACAATCGTGAAAGCAATGACGCATAGAAGACGATTAGCTAAGTTATATATAAAATCCGTTTAGCATCATTATTAGCATGCTGCAGACATCTAAAACTCTTGCGTTCAAATTGACTGATCATCTCAATACAGATGTTTTCCAACTTAAAGACTCAAAAGGGCTTATCCCAAGGAGAACAAAGTATATCTACCTTGAAACAGACGTGGGGAAACTGACCCGTCCAACCAGTAGACTATGATAAGATAGCCAACTATGCTACTTTGTTTACAATATTTTGAGGCTTCAACCAGACAGCTGAATTAAAGGGACGGAGTTGGAATAGTCAGTGCAGTGTGCTGTGCAGCCATGAATATCAGGAATTTCTGTATGCAGAACATATCACGTTCATTAAAGTGAATTATCAATAGGCCTAAGATTTAGGCTATTAATATTTTCATGTTTTTGCAATCTGCACTTTTGTTTGTGTGACTTGCTACTGACTTTCATTTTAATCTTTACACCAGGCTTCCTTGTAATAGTAGCCTTCTGATATGTAGGCCTAGGTTGAAAGTTCAAAATATAGGCCTACTATTGTGATTGAAGTAGCTATAGTTAAAAAAGTGTCATCCATCAATTCATGCATCACCTGTCATCATAACAGAGGTATGACTTCCAGGAAATAAGAGTTTATTTTTAATTTAATATAGCCTATTGCCCATACTATATGATTTACTGCTTGTTTTTGTTGAAAAATTCGCAAGACAAACACCTTAAAAAATAATCGCATGTCGCATCGCAATCGCAATATTGGCAAGAAAAATCGCAATTAGATTATTTTCCATAATCGTTCAGCCCTACCGGACGCACATTAAGATGCCCACCACACGGGACGAGGTCCGCCAGGTCCATCAGGGGTTCCACGCAGTGGCTGGGATCCCCCGGGTGATCGTTGTGGTGGACGGCACCCTCATTCCCATCCTCAATCCCTCCCTGGTGGATCCGTGCTGGATCAGCAGGAAGCACTACGCGGCCATCAACACTCAGGTGGTGGTGGACCACAACGGCCTCATTACTGACATCGTCGCCAGGTGGCCAGGAGGCACACACGACAGTTTCATTTGGGCCAACTCCGCTGTGGGGCAGAAGGCTGGCAGAGGAGAGTTTGGTCGGAATGTCGTCCTAGGGGACAGTGGCTACCCTCTCCGGAGTTACCTCGTGACGCCGGTAACCAACCCAGCAACACCACAGGAGGAGAGGTTTAATGAGGCCCACACACGCACCAGGACGAGGGTTGAACGGGTGTTTGGCACGTGGAAGTCCCGCTACAGGTGCCTTCATCGTTCATCGGGGGGGCTGCGCTTGTCTCCACGCACGTGTTGCCAAGTGATTGTTGTCACCGCCATGCTGCACAACATCGCAGTGAGCGTTGGTGCAGATGAGCCGCCTCCTGTGGATGACAAGGAGGAACATCCAGAGGACGAAGCCCCGATCCCCGCCCCCCAGAATGTGCGAGCAGTGCTCCATCAGGCCGGTGCTCAGACCAGACAGGAACTCGTCAACCTCTTCTGATGTCCAACACCCACAGCCCCTAACCCTTCACCACCAGTCACCAAGCAGTCAACCATAAACCCACAACCCACAACCACCACACCACCCATATCAACTGTCAGGCCTGAAGGCTGAAATAAATAAACAGAACCAGTTCTGGTTCTGTCTGCTCTCTCTCTCTGTCTCTCATAGAGAGAGAGCAGTCAGAACCAGAACTGGTTCTGTCTCTCATAGTGGCAAGCCGTTTGACGTTGCGTGCCGAAACAAGGAAGCACTTACACCTGGGTGCACATGTGACTTTGCATTCGGTTGGTCTGCCACACCTACTCCGCTATGTTACAGAAAAAGTCATGATTCCAAAAAGTCAAACTTCACTTCGCTGTTGGTCTATATGAAAAGCGGTTGTTCACTTTGTGTGTGACGCTATTTGAGTAAACTCGCACATACCCTGCATTACACTCATTTCAATGCAAAATGATCCTCACAACACAAAGCATAATGGGGGAGGAGTTTTATTTGGTGGAACCAAAGGAAAAACAAATATCACGGTGAAGAACCGTGCATGGCAGGCCATAGCGGAGAACATGTCACCCTCCAGGCCATGTGGCCTGCGTGACTGGGTGAGTGTGCGAAAGAGCACCGAGCGGGATGACCCTCACTCCCGATAAAGAAAAATTCCATAATTGGGAAGACGGCCTCTGAAGGCATCACAGGGGGCATTGATGTTGAGTCCCTCCATCGCCGTCTCCGGCGTCTCCAGTTTCACTGGGCGTCTGCGTCACCTGCAATGAGGGGGGATTGATTAATGACATTGAACGGGATACATTGGGTAATGCAGATAACAAATAGACATGTCCCGCACCATGGGGAAGGATGATAGGAATGCTGATGGAGGGACGGTTGTACTGTGCCTCGGCAAGCGCCAGTTGTCTCCGGTGCAGCTCCAACCTCTCCTGCTTCATCCGGACCATTTCTTGCTGAAGGGCCGTTTGTGTTGTGAGCTGGCCCTCTATCCCTCGCAGCACCACCAGCTTCTCCCTCTCCAAGCACACCAGCGCCTCGCTGCAGGTGCAGGTGGTTATAGCCGGCCGCCTTAAGCCTCCCCGCATGCGGACACCGGGCCTTGCTGGTTGGCATACGGGGACAAGGCTCGGTTGGGCGGGGACAGGGCACGGCTGTGTGGGCTCGTCCTCTATTGTGGGCGAACATGTCCCTGCTCCGCTCCCGGATGGCTCCTCTTCATTGTCTGAGAGGCCTTCATCCCCCTCAACATGTGATGCCTTCAGAGGCCGTCTTCCCAATGATGGACAGGACTTTTTCCTCATCGGGAGTGAGGGTCGTCCCGCCCGGTGCTCCACCACCCGTGCCCATGGCTTCCCTCCTCACCTTGGCACTCTTTTTTTTGGTTTGGCTTTGGAATTCCTGCCACTTCTTTCGCACAGCACCCCAGTCACGAAGGCCACATGGGCTGGAGGGTGACATCTTCTCCGCTATGGCCTGCCATGCACGGTTCTTCACCGTGATATTCTTTTTGCCTTTGGTTCCACCAAATAACACTTCGCGGTGCTGCCACACCTCGTCCACCAACACGCCCATCTCCTCCGCGCTGAACGCCGGTGCCCGCTTGTTCTTTTTATTTTCCATTCTCACATGTGTGTGCCAATATTCACGGTGGTATATATGCGCTAACTGGCTTGATTACTACTTGAATATAGCCTGGGTTTCCCATACTGCCTTGCGCGGTGATTTCTTTCACGCTGCTAAGGCAGTCTGGAAACTAACGCCCCCATGTTCGCCTGATGTTGGAGGCCAGTCACAGAACAGGGGAGAAAGCAAGACCATGAAGAGCTATGCAGAGACGCATTTGATTGACATCCGTGGCGCCCAATGAACAGATCTGGGCATTTTTTCAAATACGAGAAAATGAACGTCTGGTTGCCAGACCACGTCTCATTTGAGAAGTGGGAGGCGTTAGCCAGGCTAACTTGAATACACCTGATGGCACGATATCAAAATGAACTTAATGCTACATCCACGTGCAAACACTTTATTTTAGCGGTAGAGATGCGCATAGACAAGCAAGTAGGCTACTTGTGGTTTTATTTTTATTATTTTTTCTTTTCTTTTCTTTTCTTTTTATTTTACATCAGGGGCGTCACTAGGTGTACCAAAGATCCGGGGCTGTAGCCTGATGTTTTGTTTTTTTTTCCCTCTCCTTACGGGGGTCCGGGGAAAAACCAGAGTCCAGAATGAATTTAATCGAGTCAGTACCTTCCGGAAATGTCGCTGCGGCAACTGCGCAACGCTTCCACAACACTTTACTAACATTTCCGGAAAGGTACTGACTCGATTAAATTGATTCTGGACTCTCTATCCGACCACATAAAGACGTGGGGATACTTCGGTTTGGCTTCGGTTTGGACCCTCTACTCACTACCACGTAAGTGTAGTGTTGTTTGGAACAGTAGAAGAGGTATAAAAATAGCGTTTTGTAGTGGCGAAAGGACCTGCCCCGGTCACTTACAGGCTAACGAGTTTTGGCTAAAAACGATGAACTCGAACTTTCTCAAAATACATCCGAATGACATGATTTTGGTGTCAACTCAACGTATGTACTCCCAATAGTCCGAAAATTTGATCTAAAGTGCATTTCACTCCGGATTATCCCTTTAAGTCCTTAAGAAAGATCGCGTTTGGGAAACGCGGCCAATATGTGCACTGTAAAAAATTGTCTTGTAAATTAACAGTAAAGAGCTGGCAGCAGAGACGCCAGCAGATTACCGTTATTTTTACGGTATTCATCAGTAAAATGACTTTACGGTAATAGTCTGTAAACCCGAAAAACAGTATATTTCTGTATTTCTTTAATTTACAGTAAAGAGCTGGCAGCAGAGACGCCAGCAGTTTACCGTTATTTTTACGGTATTCATCTGTGAAGTTACTTTACAGTAGTAGGCTGTAAAGCAGAAAATATATGTCTGTACTTCCATGATTTATAGTGAAGAGCTGGCAGTCGTAGTCTGTAGACCAGAAATACAGTATATGTGATCTTTTGGAAATTACAATAACATTCTGATAAGATTATTACTTGAACTTCTCACAGTTTACTGTAGACAGCTTGAGCAATTTACTAAAATATCAGTCTTCAATATTGATTGATAATGAACTTCATTATTCTCTGGGCCATAGACAATTGCTTAAGATGTGCATTAGTGTGAATATTATGCAAAACAAGCAATACAAATTTAGAGAGAATCAAAATCAAATACCTTTATTTCAAAGAGCAATGTCAATGTCAACATGAATTCTGCTACTTTTGATAAATGGAACTCTACAATCATGAATGTGCAGTATACACTCCAGTTAATGTTCATACAATTAATAATACCAGTTCTCTTGTGGCTTAATGTGGCAATGCCAGAATAATTAAAGAGCTCACAATCTATGAAGTTCCATTCAAAGAGAGTCTTCCGTAGCATGATGATGTGTGTATTGACTGCAGAAAACTTCTTCTGGACAATCACACCTTTCTTCTTGGAGATAACCTTGACCCTCTGCGTCTGAAATCAAAATAGTTTAAGATCAGAGGGGGTTGCAACAACATAGGCCTACTATATTGTGTGCATTCAAATAATTGTTTTTTTGTCCTTCTTCATTGCACAGATAAAGTGGACTTGAATGGCATATCGTAAAAGCACCGTGTCCACCATTACACCATTTTCCTTCAAACATTCTAAAATAAAAATGTTTAATACTTCAAACTAACATTTGATAAGAAAAAAAAAAAAAAAACCTTACATTTTCCAGCCATAGGTGTGTAGATTTATACAAAATCTGGTTTGGTTCCCACTATTTCAAGGGCATTCTCACTACCTTTAGTTAAACACATTTATCCTGATCATTGTAAATGCAATTCACACATGCTGTATTGCTTTTCTTCAGCACAGTCTAGGCTACCCATATCTACCACAATGTAATGTATTGATACCTCCATTGATTTGATTTTGATTACTAAATTATATAAAAAAGTAAGAAGTATTATATTAAAAGCCCCACTTCAGCTTTTTGGTGCAATAGAGTTCTCATCTCACTGCAACTAATAATCCTCCTTTGTTTACTATGCTCGGAGTTGGTGCTAGCAGCTAGCTAGACAGTTAGACCACTAATTCAAAATGGAGCTCCAAGCAGATTTGTACATGCAGATTTAGGCTACAACCAGATTCCTTATTAGACATTCCCTGCTACAACACTGCTTACTGTTCTTCGAGTCACTGTAAATGTCATTTTTGAAAACTGTCTCTACTAAATATCCCAAATTTTGAACCACCCTTTGTTGTTCCTCGGGTGCAGACGTTAGCTAATGTTACCTAAATGAAACAAACAAAAAAATGCCCAAAAAGTAGGCTAATATTGTTTAGGCAAATCTGATAAAAGGCATGTTCAAATCCGTAGCAATAAGCTCCTGAGCATCAGTCTGATATCACACATTCTTAACAATATGAATGAAATTTGAATTACCGTTTTAGATGCAAGACCCGATGGATGTTGAACACCAATCTATGTGTAGCACATGCCATCTACATTTTGCGTCCTCTTCTGGAAAATCTTCTATCCAAATGATAGTTCCAGAAGTCCCTCCAGGAGTTGAGGGCAAATTATTTCTGTATTTTTCTAAAGAAAATTAACCAAACACCTCAATTTAAAAGACTAACGTTGTGAGAAACATGACTGCGTGCTCCAACTCCTCCAGTCAACAGTCAATTTCCAAAAAATACTGTAGTGTACTGTAATTTAAAACATCAGCATACTGTTTAGGGCCTCTGTCCTGTTGCTCCAAGTTAAGCAGCCCACAATGCATTGCTAAATACAGTACTTAACTGTTTAACATGAAAACAGTAGTTTAGTGTTGAAAATTGGCTGTAAATTTACAGCAATTGCTTACAGTGTGTGCTTGATTCTGAAAACCTATTAAGTTTTGCAGAGACCAATGGGTTAGCTGATTTCAGGGCAATGGCTAGTATCTTTGCTAAATGTTTTACATGAACAGGTAACCAAAAGATCAAGCGTATCATATTGCTCTTTCTAAATCCAGAGCTGACCTTTTGAAGAAAAGTGTAAAAAAGGAAAGACATTTTTCAGTTTCTTGTATTACTACCTATACTCCTCAGGCCCACATCATTAAGAAAACTATCCAGAAACATTGGCACATTCTGACCTCGGATCCAGCCTTATCTGAACTCTTTCAGGACCCACCTCTTTTTGTCCACAAAAGAGGACCTAACCTACGTAACAAACTGGTTAGAGCCACTATTCTGCCCCCCCCCTAAACAGACTCTATTAGCTCCAATTAAAGAGGGGAATTATCCATGTGGAAATTGTGCCCACTGTCATAGCTCCATAAAAACAAATACCTTTAAGCACCCTAGAACTGGAAAGAACTTTGGAATCAGGGGAATTATCACGTGTAACACAAAAAATGTAATTTATTTACTAAAATGTCCTTGTGATAAAATTTACATTGGTAAAACTACCCGCCCCCTTAAACAAAGAATAAGTGAACATAAAAGTTCTATTAGGCGAAAAGATGCCAATTATCCTGTTGCTTGCCATTTTAATGCTATGTCACACCCTATCTCTTCCCTTAGATTTCAAGGCATAGAACAGATAACCCTACACAGAGGGGGTGATGTTGACAGGAGGTTATGTCAACGGGAACTCTTCTGGATATACAAATTAGAGTCACTACAGCCATCAGGTCTAAATGAGGATTTTGACATGAGTGTGCTTATATAGCCTAACTTTGAACTGCCTGTGCTTTGTTTTATGATGGCTGTCGCCTGATGTGTACAAGGCATAGACTTGTTCTCTTTTTCTTGTATGTATATGTTTCATGTATTATCTAAACTACACTACCCATGATGCTTCACTGACACAGAGTGTTTTTCCATACAGAGACTTGTAAAGACCACATGTCCCATGATGCTTTTTGACACAGGTGTTTTCAATCAAGCCAGGTGTATTAACTCAGCACTGTTGTCTGTATGATTCACTCTGCCTGAAGAAGGTCTAACGACCGAAAGCTAGCTACCAGTAAAGCTATTTTCACAAAGACTTGTAGTGTGCGGATTCTTCCCTTAGATATCCAGTCACTTTTAATCCTGCACCTCACACGGATGAGCGGTGATTTTTTACCTTTTTGCTAACCAAAAGATCATAAAAGTCACCACAATGGTAGTCACCAGTTTGGTCAGTCTGTCGTCGCTGAAGAAAACTGTCTGGTTGACCTTCTTATGGAGGCAGTAGTAAGCGCTTACTATAATGGATAATGGAAGAACAAACCCCAGCAGAGTCTCACACAAGAGAAAGGCGTGATTACTCTCACCTAGCCCTGATAACCGGTTGCATTGGTGGCCCTGTCCTTCCTCTACTATGCGTCCTCTAGCAGCTGAAGGGCTGGAGAGAATAAAGGTAAATATCCACAGACAGAAGAGCAGAAATCTTTCTCCTTTCCTGCCCAGCTTGGCCCACTGGTCCCGATGAAGAACCACAAGGTACCTTTGGACACTCATCAATAGGCCTTTTTTCACCGACAGAGAACCGGCTCCGTTCCCGTTCGCGAACCAACATTTGAACCGTTCGTCGCGTTTTCACCAAACAAAAGCCGGTTCGGAACGTGGCACCTTGGTTCGGAAGTTGAACCAAAAAATAGTTGTTTTTTCCTGCGAACCGGAGTGGGCGTGTCATTGCGTCTTTCAGAGGGAAGAAGGCTAAAAGCTATTTTCAGAGAATATCGAAGAATCCACTTCTTTCGTCAGTGATAAAGAAGGGTCCACTTACCACTTTAGGTGAGGGGCCACAAACATGATGAACTCATGAGTAATTCATCATTAATTAATGTAAATTGACCATTTTTGCATGACTTCAAACTTCATGCATTTAAAGCACCACCTGTTCATCACTTTATCTGAGGGGCCACAGACATGATTAACTGAAAAGATAATGCTTAGCGATATTCTCTGTAAATGGTCTTAATTAGTTCATGATGAGTTAATGTATAGTTTACTTACCCCTTGGAGCACATTTCAAAAACCTAGAAATCACCATGATCATGTGTAATTGATCATTATTCATAATGATTTACCCACTGTACCTAATGCTCAAGATGAATTTGTTGTCCATACCTGATATCATTAATGATATACTATTAATTCATGTTTATTAATGAGATTTTCATGTATAATTAATGCATGAGTTAATTAATTAACTCATGATAATTCATGACATTTAGTTAACATGAATTCATGTGTAATTACTTTTCTTTTTTCTCCATGACGGTGATGTCCAAAATTTTGTCTGACAAAAAGTCATCATGATCATGCTTAATTAATCATGATTCATGATGATGTGCCAACCGTACTTAATGCTTAAGATGATGAGTTATTTATGTATTAATTCATTATGACAATCAGTGAATTCATGTTAAGTCATAATGATTCATGATATATTAATGGATTAACTAATGCGTAATTCATGCATTAATTCATGCATTAGTTCATGAGAATTCATGTACCCTTGTTGTAAAGTGTTACCAAAATATGAATTGCCGAGAGGGACATAAAACTCTACCGCTACCGCTAAACACTACCGCTAGGGAAAAACGCGTTTTTGCATTTCGCGTTACACAGAGAAGCAGTGTGACGACGGTCATACTTAACCTACAGACAAGCACTTCACTTAGTGACATAGTTCATGCCTTTAGAGCAATACAAGCATTAGCCTATACTGTCATGCCAAGTTGTTAGCTGCTGCTATGCTAATATTACGATAGTAAGCGAATGTAAAAACAATATGCATGACAATGTAATTCACTATGTTGCTCGAGGAGTAATTACTCATACATGATCATACAAATTATTCAAAGAACTTTGGAATAACTTACATCATCACCGGAAAGTAAACTCGATGAAGTGGTAGAAGACATCTTGAATGAATCTCGACCCATTCAACTTCCCGTAGCTCTAGCCATTGTTGCAACGCAGATTTGAAAACGTGTGGCGCTAGAGCGTACATGCAAAATCAAATTTAACCACTAGATGGGAGCAAAAACTACATAGTGTACGTTTAAGTGCGATATTGAGGGTATGACTTCACTTGGTATCAGTCACTGTTTTCTATTGAAATACATCAGTTTATTAATGTTTTCCCAAAATGTGAAGTCTCTACGACAAATGACCATGACAATAATAAAGGAGAAGTTATGGCATGTTTGTATTTTTGTGTCATTTTCATACACCTGAATTGCTGGGATAGGTAGTATGACCATGAACATGTAATTCCATTGCAGTTTTGCGAAATATACCCATTTCGGTAACACTTTACATATGGCTCGCTAATAAGGTGGTAATTGTATGGTAATTTCTTTGTAATTTCATGGTAACAATCCCTTGTTACCACTTGTTACCACTTATTACCAGTAATTTCTATGCAGTTTCTAGTGCAATTACTCTGCTGTTTCTAGGTAATAGCAATGCAAACAGCATTAGTTAAGGTGGTAATTTCTATGGTATTTTGATATCATTTTATGAATAATCCTTTGTAGCCACTTATTACAAGTTATTTCCATGCAGTTTCCAGTGCAATAACTGCAGTTTTTAGGTAATAGCGATGCAAACAGCTTTCATTTTAAGCATAATAAAATGGTAATTATTTGAAACTTTACTTATTGTTTTTGTTTAATTACTTGACAAACAAGGAGGTAATTTCCAGGAAAATACACAGCATCAGGGCCGTAAAATACATTATCACTTATTTCCACCCAATTACTTAGTTATTAGCCTACTAAGAAAGAGACAAACCAAGTCATTGTCGTAGTAAGTTGGTAAAGAAGACATTAAACTAAACTGGAACAAGTGAAGTAATTTTATGGAAACTATATGGTATCAGAGCTGTAAAATGCACTATTGCCTCTTCCTATTTAATTATCTAGCTGTGTTGATGAACCCATCAATTATCCTTATGACATTTTTAGTGCTGTTTTTGTTTAATTACCTGAAAAACAAGGAGGTAATTACCAGGAAAATACACAGCATCAGGGCCGTAAAATACATTATCACCTATTTCCACTCAATTACCTAGTTATTACCATCTCTGATCTGAAATAGGCTATTTTGTAGCCTACTGACATTCAACACACAAACACATGATGAGTACGACCTTTATTACTTTGTTCTGCAAAAAAAGAAAGTTAACATTTAACATACACCATTTAAACTAGCGTCCGCCGAAAATGTAACTAAGCCATGGAAGAAGTATTTTTCGTTGATCACGCAGTAGGCTACTAGCTAGCATGAGCTACAGCCCAAAATCGCTAACAGTGGCATAAAGCCATAGGCTACGCTTTCAAAATTAAACCACTAACATTGCTCAAAACAGCGCAAAACCTCGCCAGCAGCTTACTTGAGGTGTCTACACATAAAACACACAAAATGTGTGTGTTTCCATTCAGCACATTTCTTTTTGCAACTCTTAATTTGCGCAATTAAATCGCAGCTAGTGGAAACGCAGCTAGTGTGTTTTTCTGTCGTGTGGCAATGATGCGGCAGGGCTACATTCACAAACTAGAAAAGCCCTCCGAGAGCGCAGACCTCCGCCAAGGGAAAACATAACCGCCTCCTGGATCCACACGGCGATCGGATCACTATTTCTTCCTTGGGTCATTTAAGACCTTCCCTGAAAATTTTATCGAAATCCATCCCTAACTATTTGAGTTATCTTGCTAACAAACCAACAAACAGACAAACAAACCCCGATGAAAACATAACCTCCTTGGCGGAGGCAATGAATGTAAATCCGGCCCTCAGTCTTTTCCCCTCTCTCTCTCTTTTTCTCTCTCTCTATCCCTCCTTCTGTCCTTCCCCCTCTCTCTCTCTTTCTCTCCCTTCTGCTCTCTCTCTCACTCTTTTTCCCTCTCCCCCTCTCTCTTTCTCTCTCTGTCTCTCTATCCCCCTCTCTCTCTCTATCTCTCTATCCCCCCTCTCTCTCTCTATCTCTGCCCCCTCTCTGCGGGTGTCCCTGTTGCGGTGACTCAGAGTTCACAGATGGTGTGCTGGACTGGCGGCTGCTGGGCTGTGAGCTTCAGCTCGTCTACAGCTCCTTCACAGGTACACAGCACACACAGAGAGAGGAGGAGGAGAGGAGAGGGGAGGGAGAGAGGAGAGGGGGAGAGGGAGGGAGGAGTAGAAGCGAGGAGATAGGGAGGAAGAGATGAGAGGAGGGGCAGGAGGGGAGGAGGGAGAGGAGAGGGGAACAGAGGGAGAGAGGGAGGAAGAAATGAGAGGAGGAAGAGGAGGAAGCGACGAGAGGGGGAAGAGAGGAGAGGAGGAGGGAGAGGGGAACAGAGGGAGAGAGGAGGAGAAAGGGAGGAAGAGATGAGAGGAGGAGGAAGCAATGAGAGGGGGAGGAAGAGAGGAGAGGATGAGAAGAGAGGGGAAAAGAGGGAGGGAGAGGCGAGGAGAGAGGGAGGAAGAGATGAGAGGAGGAGGAAGCGACAAGATGGAGAGATGAGACGAGAGGAGGACAGAGAGCGCTTCTGCTCGTCTTCAGCTCCCTTCACAGGTGCACAGCACAGAGAGGAGAGGAGAGGGGGAGAGAGAGAAGGAGGAGAGAGGGTGGAAGAGAGGAGAGGGGGCAGAGGGAGGGAGGAGGAGAGGGGGACAGAGGGAGGAAAGAGAGAGATAAGCGGCAGGAAGGGAAGAGAGGGAGAATAAAAGATAGAGAGGGGGAGAGGAGAGAAATAGAGCTGCGCTGGAGGGAGAGAGAGAAAGAAAGAGGGAGGGAGAGAAGTGAGGAGAGGAAGAGAGAGAAAGAGAGGGAAAGGAAAAGAAAGTGAGGGAGGGAGAGGAAGAGAGAGAGTGAGAAGAGGAAGAGAAGGAAGAAGCCATCCGTTCATCTGCGCTGCATTAAAAGCGGATCAGTGTGCAGATTTACACACGGCAACCATCTGCCCTTCATCAGCCAATCACAGCCCATCAAGGACAGCACAGACAAGCCAGACGGGTGTGTGTGTGTGTGTGTGTGTGTGTGTGTGTGTGTGTGTGTGTGTGTGTGTGTGTGTGTGTGTGTGTGTGTGTATGATGAGAGTGGGTGGAAGAAGTAAGAAAAGGAGTGCTGAGGGAGAGAAGTCAGAGAGAAACAATATTCAAAGCGAGAACTAAGAAGTGAATGAGAGAGAGATTTTAATTATATATAGATTAGATATTTATTATGAATTATACTGTATTACAATATGCAAATAACAGACTACAAAACCTTTACTATGTACAAAAAACAGAGGAGAGGAGAGACTGAATGAGACTACAAGAGGAGATAACTGCCAGGAGGAGAGCGAGAGAGAAAGGGGGAGGGATTGAGTGGGGAAAAGAGAGAAAGAAGAGAGAGGAGGGACACGCAGAGTGGGCCAGTGAAGGACAGGAAGAGAGAGCAAAAGAGTGACAGAGTGGACAATATACACAGCCGATGAGTAGGTGAGGAATAGAAATGAGTAGAGTCTGTGTGTGTGCGTGCGTGTGTGTGTGCATGCGTGTGTGTGAATAGAGAGGATTAGAAATGAGTAGAGTGTGTGTGTCATATGTGTGTGTGTGAATAGAGAGGAATAGAAATGAGTAGAGTGTCTGTGCGTGTGTGTGTGTGTGTGTGTGTGGGAATATAGAGGAATAGAAATGAGTGGACCAGAGATACACATCTCAGCAGATGAGTAGGTGGCTCCCATTCTGAACACATTACCACGGTAACTGGTGCAGCTCATGTTAACATAGCACCGAGAGGAGAGGAGAGGGGAGAGGCGGAGGAAAGAGGAGAGGAGAGGAGGAAGGGAGATGAGGGTGGAGAGGAGAGAAGGAAAGAAAGAGGAGAGGAGGGAGGGGAGAGGAGAAGCGAAGGAAGACGAGAGAAGGGGATGAGAGAGAGGAGAGAAGAGAGTGGAGAGTATGAGAGGACAGGACAGGAGGAGTGGTGATGAGAGAGGAGAAGAGAATGGAGAGTAGGAGAGGAAAGGAGAAGAGAGAAGGGAGGAGAGGAGAGGTGATGAGAGAGCAGAGGAGAAAAGAGGGGGAGAGAAGGAGGGGTGATGAGAGAGGAGAGGGGGATGGAGAGTAGGGGAGGAGAGGAGAGGAGGATGGTGAGAGGCAGGAGTTTATTGACTGTGAAAGGTTGCTAAGACAATGGAACCTGAACACAACTCAGAGCACACAGCCACTGGACTAATGGCTCTTAAAGAGTCACTTCACCCCATAACTCCACCCACTTCACATTTCTGAAAAAGGCTTTCAAAATGAGCGAGAAGTTCTGACATTTGGAGAGGGAGTGCAGCACTGCTGCAACCAATCAACCATGGTGATTTCGTGTCAATCTGGGAATGAGTGCTGCAGACATGGCTTATCACAGGTAGGCTAATCAGGGTAGCAGGTGTTGGGGCGTGTCATTCCTAATTTGTAATGACCCGGTGACTGGACTAGTGTTGGACGAGAAGTACAGGACTTCGTCAGCATTCCAATAGCATTTTGGACTAACATCCCATGGCATGTTTCAACCTGTAGAATGCGCGGAGAGCAATATCTCCAATACAAAATCAGACGAAATGTTACTTTTGTCGAGAAACACGATTTTTGTCAATATTAACAATTAATATTAGCCTACAAATATTAATACTTTGCACCTTATGCTATGGTGCACTGTAGGCCTTTTATGATGAACCCAAATGGCAAAATGTACGATACGGTTATTAAGCTATTTTGATACAGAACTATATCACTCGGTAGCCTTATTTCATGGTAGGCTTCACTAGTCAAATGTGACATCGCTGTCGTCGACCAACTTTCACTTCCTTCTTCAGATTGATGTGACGTCTCTATCATGTCAACGATAGCCAATAAAATGATCGGCATAAATGTTAGAATATTCATGAATCGTTTTGCATGGACCTTTTATGGGATATTGTGGGACGACAATGGGAGGAGTATGGTGCTCGTGCACGCACGCACAATTCAACTCAGGTTGATATTTATAAACAGCCGCCTGCGTAAACTTGTGCGCCGCACGGTTTTATAAATCAGAATATTTTTTTGCGTACGCAAATTGCAAGGTTTGTGCGTATGCAATGTTTTAGGGTGGAATCTACGCAGACCTTTATAAATGAGGCCCCTGGTGTCTGCAGAGTGAAGTGTTCCAAAATATGGTGAGAGATTATTAGTTTTATCTGTTAGTCCAGTCGGTTTATTAGTCGTACAGCTCTAGTCTTGCTTCTCTCTTCTTGGGTTCCAGGGGCCTCATTTATCAGCCGGGCCTACGCACTGATGTGTACGTAATGAGTGCGTAAGAACATTCCTACGCAAAGTATTGTAGCGATCACACCCGGAGTCAAAGATCACTATTGGCCAGGCCGGCCATTTATTGGAATAAACAGCGAAGCACAGACAACTTACATGGGGCAACACATGGATAGTCTCAGCCGCTCATATAACACACAATAAGGGTTCAACACACACATCCACACGGGGATTAACACATGAAGTGCAGCCTGAGACAAGCACACTGTAGACCTAATACACAACATGGTAACTGAAAATACAGCTACAATAACCGGCATTACACATCATAACACTCGCTACCATTGCATTATGGGAGATACTCATACAACATAGACATTTACAGCCACCGACGCTACATAGCCCCCTTCCGAGCCATTGCCGTCCCCGGCAATGATCAGCTCAGCTCGCCGCTTGCAGCAGCGTCGGTGTCAGTCCCAGTCGCGGGTCGTGATGTCGCTTGGGCTCTCCGTTCCCCGCAGTGCAGCTGCGCCACTTGAACCAACAAATAACCAGTCCCACCGCAGCCGGACCCCCGGACACACTGGAACCCCTGGACGTTCGGTAGCCCCTTCTGGCTACTGTGACAGCGTGTGGCCGTTGCCACCTGCCCCCAGTGTGCCGAGCTCCAGGCGGTCAGTAGTCCACGTCAAGATCCCTCCTCGCGCTGCCTTTCTCGTAGGCCTAGCTCTTGTTGGACGTCTCTAAGCACAACGATGCCCCACTGTGGCGGGGAATGATGACCCCGACCCGGATCCCAGCATACTTGACACACACACCGAAAAACATTGCGCAAAATTATCAACCGGAACGTGCGCACATACAATCTCGAACAGTCCACAAAAATGGTAGCTCTCACGGCTCCACAAATCAACGCTACCCTCTTGGCCACCAGCTGGAGCCCCACATGCCCCCGAACTCTTCACCGGCAGCTCTGGAGGTTCTTCCGTAGCTGGAAGAAGGAATCCGGCTGCTGCAGTCGTCTTCGGGGCCCCCCAAGCATTCGCGCTCTCCGGGGGTGATATCCTCAAGCGACGGCAGCATCGACATCAGCGTCGGGCCGGAAACTTCTTCCTGGCCGCAGACATCTCCGCCACCGCTGGCCTCTCTCGTCGGCGAGGCACAGTAGACGCCGCTGAACATCCGTGCTGGTCTGTTACCGGGGAGGCTGATCTTCCATCGCCCGCGATGATCCATTCTGCTTGCTCGCTAGTCCTTAAAAGGACTCTTGGAATATTCTATTAGTTTCGCCGCCAAGTTGATTTGGTCCTTCCGTCACTCATCGATCCCCGCCTGGGTACATGGGCCTTCTCTCCCCAGGTGGGGCTCATCCCACTTCTGACACCAATGTAGCGATCACACCCAGAGTCAAAGATCACTATTGGCCAGGCCGGCCATTTATTGGAATAAACAGCGAAGCACAGACAACTTACATGGGGAAACACATGGATAGTCTCAGCCGCTCATATAACACACAATAAGGGTTCACCACACACATCCACACGGGGATTAACACATGAAGTGCAGCCTGAGACAAGCACACTGTAGACCTAATACACAACATGGTAACTGAAAATACAGCTACAATAACCGGCATTACACATCATAACACTCGCTACCATTGCATTATGGGAGACACTCATACAACATAGACATTTACAGCCACCGACGCTACAGTATGGAATGTATCAACTTGTACTTGTGCTTAGGAACGTGCGTAAATTTAAGCACAACTCTGACCATGCGTACACACAAAATCTAGTGGTAGAACAGTGAAACTACAAATAAAACCCATTACAGGAGTCACAGTGTTCAGCAATCTCAAACTTCACACGTGTTCTTTGTTGCCTCCAATTAATAAAATTAATCAATTAATAATTTAGCAGCATGTCTGTGGGCTGTGACGTGTTTTTTGGCTTTGATTTTGAGATCAAACCATTTCTTTTTTATTTCATCTGGTGATCTTTCCTCTGACCCAATGGCATTAACAGCAGTCGTCACTTTCCCCCAGGTAGCACTTTTTATTTTGTTGGTCACACCCGCATGTTCCAAACGGATTCCACCTCTCCCAAAAGTACCTCAATCTCCGCGTTGGTGAAATGTCTCTTCTTTATTCTCTTTGCCATGATTTCAGCGAGGGGGGAAAAAAACCATTAACGCATGTTTAAAGGGATTGTTGATACCATGTATGGCCCATCCTGCAACTACGGGCATTTTTAAGTCCCCAGAATGAAAATGAACATAAATTAAAAAATTTGAACTGAAATGTTTTTGAAATGTATGTGCAGTGGTATGGTACACTTAAGAATCCCCAAAAAATGTGATTTAATAACATTTCCAACTCATTTAACATGTCAAAACACCTCTTTTGGTTGTGTCCCCGGACGACAAAATCCATGATTAAACATTTTAAAAGGGCTTTTTTTAAACATTTGAACAAATATTTAAAAATGTATTCTATTAAAGAAAAATACACTTTTAATCATGCTAAAGTTCTTTTTTGTCTTTCAACATTATTTATATGATTCATGATGTCCCTAACTTTTGAGTCCTTACCGCATCACTTAGAAAAACATATTTCCCCAAGCCAAACAAATCTAGTTTCCATGGAAACAAAAGACTTCAGGAGACCACATTGTGCACATAGTTTGACCTTCCACAATATGTGTCCCAAAATGTGGAGAAATCAAGGTAAATATGATAACTCCCTATGTAGTACTATTGTGTGTCCTTACCAGGCAGCCCAGTAATTCTGTATTTTGCATTAAATGTTAAAAATAAAGTAATATTAAAATGTAACTAGTGTATATAAGAGAGTGTGAGAAATAGCTAATAGCTAGAAATAGCTTCAGCAGACCTTGCTAGATGTCTTTTTTCTTCAATATTAGCTTAAATGTCCTTACCGCAGCACTTCTGCCAGGGACTCTACTTTCAGGATGCTTAGATTAGATGTTTTAATTTTTGATGAAGATGTTTGATAGTAAATAACTAATAGACCAATATATATGCTTGATCAATGAAAAATACCATCTTCACGGCTTAGTTGACGTATTTTCATTCAGAAAAACACCCTTTGGTCAATTTTCGTCCATAATTATACAGAAAAAAATGACCAAATGGTGTTTTCAAGCTGTTTTAGTACTACTGTTTACTACCCTGTCCCTGTGTTCCTATGTGCCTGTGTTGTGTTCAGTTTCAAACATCCACATATGGTGTGACACTGTACAGACATTTTGCTCTGTTCACAATTGTTGTCATTACCGCAACAAGATGTCATTACTGCAGCAAGATGTCATTACCGCAGCAATGCATTTATCTTTTTTTCTTTTTCTTTTTTATAAAAAAATGTGTTCTTTTATATAAAAATGTTTTCAAAGTTATCGAACATGTAGACTACATATTGGAGCAATATTAAATTATATACATTTGTCATTTTTGTTATTTTGGTGAGTATGAGTACTATTGACATTTGTGTCAAGGGTCCGATTCTTCTCCTGGTACACAGGAAGTCTTAACATCTTCTATTTTAACATGTTTATTAAAGTCTTTGAAGATGATAAGTAAGAGTTGATTGCAGTGAATACAAAGGTGAGGACATTTTGTGAAAAAATTAAAAGAAATATGGATACATTTACTGTTCTTTCTCTGTTGCGGTAATGACATTCCCCGAGAAACAAATTAAGAAAATCATTTAAAAAAAACATTTTCATGACTAAAATCTTCATGACTTTTTCCGAATTTGTGTACTTGGGCAGATGACGTGACGCCTGATTTTTCTGTAATCTATTGTAAATAGTTATTAAGATGTGCTTTTTGTCTAAAAAAATGTATGTCAGTGAAGCAGATTACAATATTTTATTTTCTAATTTTATTTTGGGATGAAAATGTTGTTTTATTTTCTTCATACTTTAAGGTGAATATGAAAATGTCCTGCGGTGTGACTGTAACATTAGTGAAGCATGAAGCATAAACATTCATAAAATGAGCCAAAAACATCTAGAGCAATTTATATATTTCGGCATTATTTTGAACATATTTACTTCATAAATTTAATGTTTAAAGAAGTACAAAACGTGTACAATAATGTTTACAACAAATCGTAACAAAAATGCTGTCCTGCGGCGTGACATGGTAAATCAGGTTTTTCTACAGAAAATTGCATGGTCAACTATATGGGTTTTTTGGTCAAGCCCCCTATCAACCACCTCTCCAGATATTTGAGAGTGCTGAGAACGTTTCAGGTGAGTGTTAATCTCTCTCGAATTCCACAAATGTCATTATGTCTGTCAGTCTATGAATGTGTCCATTTTTGTAGTCCTGTGGTGTGACAGTTTTATTTTGAGGAAATATAAACTTTTTTATAAAAAAAATCACAAATTAAAGTTTAAAATAATATATGTATTCAGTTAACATAATGCCCAAGATCAGTCATGTGTAGAAAGGATTCAAAATGGCCACAATGGTGTAAATGTCCTGCAGTGTGACAGTAATGTCCTGTAGTGTGACAAATATGTCAGATATGTTGCTAGATCCTTGTCTGTGGTTTTTAAAATGTATGATGCATGAGGTATTTGTCTCCTTGTGACATGATTGTTTATTGAATATAGAATGTCAACAATGACTGGTAATTGGTTTTAAAGTATGTTTTATGCAATTTTTTTATAGGAATGAGGACAAGGACAAGGAGGAACCGGTAAATGTTAAACCAGGATGAAGCGGCATGGACAGAGGAATGCTTTTCAGGCCACAGAGAAAGAATATGGCATTTACTACTCTCAAAGTGATAATTTGGGTGATTTCAGAGCCTGAGGCCTATAGTAGAATCGCAAAAGTAGCTAATCTGAACTGGCTAGTATTCAACAAATACCTTTACCATTTCTCCTAAAAATATGTCCTAAATAAAATTTCTCTTGAAATATATATTTTCAATGGCTTGTTTATGACTTTCCTGCATTGTAAAGGATGCAACACTACCATTAACAACCAAAACCATCCATTGTCAAGCTTTAAACTAAGTGTAATGTTTCATTGTAATCACATTAAATTGCCTCTTCTATATCTTCATGCATATTCATTTGGAAAAAAAAAACATTGCATCAAAGATACTCCATCTGTTGAGCATTCCATGACCACCCTGCTGAAAAAACCAGCAAGAAACCAGCTTAGGCTGGTAGCTGGTTTTAGCTGGTTTTAGCTGGTCTTTGCCCAAAACACAGTTCTTATTGCTGGTCTTGCTGGTGTAGCTGGTTAGGCCACCAGCTAGACATGCTGGCGTAACCATCTGAGGAAGCTGGTCGTGCTGGTGTGACCAGCCTGTCGTTTGGGATACAGCTGGTTTAAGATGGTCATGCTGGTGACCAGCCTGTCCAGCTTGACAAAGATGGTCAAGCTGGTTTTCTAGAATGACCAACATAAGCTGGCGTGGCCAGTAAAAACCAGCAATGTAGACCAGCAACACCAACTAAAATGACCAGCTTAAGGTGGTACGACAATCAAAACCAGCTGAATTACCATCATAAGCTGGGTAAACCAGCTGAAGGTGTGTTTTCGCGAGAGTTTTGCTGGTCTAGCTGGTTAACCATCAAAGGGTGGTCAAACAAGCTGGTTAACAAGCTGGTCAACCAGCAAACCACCTTTAGCTGGTCAGGCTGGTTTTTTCAGCAGGGCAGTATTTGCTATGTAGCCTGTTGCCTTTCTTATTTATGTATCTCTCGTCCTTCATGGTACTCATGCGGCACATGCCCTCTCACCAGCACAGAGGCGTCACTCATCAGACAATCACTGTAGTCACTGCAAGCAATATTGTGCACAAGAAACTATGTCTGCCATAGCAATGGAGCTCTTATATTAGGAGTTGTCATTATTCCTTCCTAAAAGTTGGTCTCAACAGGTTTTAGCTTTCAAGAGAAAATCCTTCATCTTGACCATTGTTGTCGTTTTCTGTTAGTCTTTTAAAGTAATTGCGCTGTCACTAACTTGTACAACAAGGACAAAATAGCTGCATCTAAACATCTAGTATTTCTACCAGCCAACTCAAACACACTTAGGTGGATGACAAGGTCTGTTGCTCATCTGTCCATCATTGTATAATCGACATCAACAATTTGATTGACCCAAACACTGGTTCGGGCATACAGACTTCTGAATGTGGCATCCCCAGATGAAATTTCCCAAATTCAAACTTTGTGGGTAGGGTAAATCTGGGTTAGTTTCATGAAACATGAGGTATTTAGATTTTACTGAGAAGCATTAATGAGATTTTATACATTTTGCATAAAGACAAAAATCTAAATGAATCTCCTACTTTATGGCACCAATATAATGTGATAAAAGTGACACCTCTTAAAGGATGACTACTCAACATGTCTTGTTCATGCTTTTTGTTCAAATTAATGTACTGAGAAACAATATTTGAAGGAGATGTTATATATTTGGACTCAATTTAAGATAGAAATGCAAATAGATTTCTTTGTTAAAGGCACATTTTACAAATAATCTTTATACTGAATCTGATATCGTCCTGTGGTGTGACGCCATGTCCTGTGGCGTGACATCACTTAAAATACAATTAAATTACTTTTATAAGGGTTCAGTAACTCTAATAATAACATGCCTTTCTCAACACTGCATAATATAACTATCAAAAGAAAAACTAACTTTTTCATCAAAGATTTTTCATTTTACAAAATATTTCCACTAGAGTGGGCAATAAAAGAGGGTACAAGTAACGAATGGAGTTGAAAAACAGCTGTTAAAAATGACCATATGCAGAATTGTAATGATAATTCCTAAACAGGCATTCTTTAACTTTGATTAAAGCTGAATAATATATTTGAAATCGATTATATATATTATTTAACTTTACTGTTGAGTAATGTCACACCGCAGGACAATTTCTATGTGGGGCTGAGTGAAAAGCTTAAAAAAATAGTAAAAGGAGAAGAAATATCTATCGAACAATAACAGTTACATGAAATTCAACATTTGAACATTACAATTTTATGTAATTCTCAGGAAAATTAGAACTTTTTTTAAAAAAAAATGCTGTTTCACCCTTATTTGTCATCTGTCCACTTACATGTTTGTTGGACATGATGTAATGGTTGAAATTAAAATTCAAAAGGGTTTATTTTCCTCAGTTAGGGAATTCAATAGTGCCCATAGTTGCTGAAAGGCCCATATGGTAAATTGGAGGCGTTTCTGAATGCAAATGACCCTAACCATGCACATGCACGGTCGTAGAGAACAGGTGGGATTTATCATCACTGATCACTTAGTAGTGTGCGTACGACCGGCGTCCGGATTTTTTGGTACTTACGCACATCCTAAATTTCATTCCTACTGTACACCAGAATTTAGAACCTTTTCTAAGCACGGTTGATAAATAAGGCCCCAGGGCTTTCAGTTAATGGAGCTGTTAGTCATCTGTGATCAGATCCCAACAGCATGTCTATTCAGATCATAGTGGCGTGTCTGCGATCAGATCCCAATAGCCTTTCTGTGTTACATCTCTATTGTCTCTTTGTGTTTAGATACAGTTAGTGTCTCTGTGTTTAGATCTCGATACACTCTCAGTGAGGTGATAAACCCTGCAGCTTCACACAACAGAGCTGATTTCTGCCAGTACAAGGACAGGACTCGCTATCTGATATCTATATCATTTATCCTGAGTCATATCAGTTTCACACTTATCCTGATTGAAACCAGATTCACACTTATCCTGATCCAAAACATGGTAAAATATCCTTGTGAGTAAGATCGTCTCACTTATCCTGAGCCGAATCCGATTCACACTTATGAGTTAATTCAGATTCACACTCGTCCTGAGTCAAGCCAGATTCACACTCATCCTGAGTCAAACCAGATTCACGCTTAAAACATGGTAAAGTATCCTTGTGAGTAAGATCGTCTCACTTATCCTGAGCCAAATCCGATTCACGCTTATCCTTATCCAAAACATGGTAAAGTATGCTTGTGAGATAAGATCATCTCTGTCTTGTGCTCAGAGTTACCATGACGGCCGCCATTATGTTTCTGACTCACTCACCATATGGAGCTCAAGCACTCTGCTGGCAGACTGCAGAGCCCCCTGAACTCTAGATTTATAGGTATGAGCGTGTGTGTGTGTGTGTGTTTGAGAGAGAGAGAGAGAGAGAGAGAGAGAGAGAGAGAGAGAGTGTGTGTGCATATTGAGCCATTAGGACAGAGGGACATCGTCTTTGGGTCCTTGAATTGATATTGAGATGTCTGTTACAAAGTGTGTGTGTGTGTGTGTGTGTGTGTGTGCTTGCGAGCGTTCGTGTGTGTTGGTGTCTGTTAATGTGTCTGTGTGTGTGTGTGTGTGCGTGCACATGCATGTGTGTTCCTGTTAAAGTGTGTGTGTGTGTGTGTGCATGTGTGTGTGCGTGTGTGAGTGTGTGCGTGTGCAGGTGTCTGTTAATGTGCATGTGTGTGTTCCCGTTAAAGTGTGTGTGTGTGTGTGTGTGTGTGTGTGTGTGTGTGAGAGAGTGACTGTGTGTGGTCGTGAAGAAGCATACAGATGAAGGAGGCAGACCACTTTAGCTGGAAAAAAACTTTCTGGCTCGTTTCCAAGATGACCAGCAGTATAAAATGCTGCATGCTGACTACACACACACACACACACACACACACACACACACACACACACACACACACACACAAGATCAGTTAAGGCATTTACCCCCCCAAGCCAACCATATGCCAAGTGGGGGCAATTATACCCCTGTCCTATGTCCCTTCTGCCCCCCTCTCCCCCCCCACACACACAAGCTAAGTGGTCTGCCTCTCAAGCAGAGGAGGGGTCAGTTATACTGTACATCTTACTCATCCACCTGAGTCATTGGCTGGCCCCTATATAATGTGCGTGCGTGCGTGCGTGCGTGTGTGTATGTAAGAGTGTGTGTGCGTGTGTATGTGTGTGAGAGAGAGAGGTCAGTGAGGCACTCAATCATTCTCTGTCTTTGACCCTTCAGTGCCCCCCCCCCATCGATGACCTCTAATCTGATCAGGTGAGACCAGAGAGTGCCCCTCTCCCCACACACACACACACACACACACACACACACACACACACACACACACACACACACATACCTACACACACACAGACACATATACTGTACATACCCTCTTGACTATTACGGCCACGCTTTGTCTAGTATGGCTGTAGTCATCTGCTTGGATTAGAACACTTCACTTTACTTCCTCCCATCACACTTATCCTGACTGCACTCCATGTTTGCACCACATATTTAGTGTAACACATCTTTTACTTTATCCACGCGCCCTAATGTTGTGTCTCCATAAACAAGCCTGAAGTCTAAGGTAATGAAGACTGAAAGTTTGAACTTGTTAACATCCATCTCTTCCGGCATATTTCCGCTTGTCTGGAAATCTGCCCGTGTCATTCCATTGCATAAAGGAGGTGATAGGAATGATCTGGATAACTATCGTCCAATATCTACTCTTCCGTGCCTGGCCAAAGTTCTTGAGACCTTAGTCAACTCTCAACTAAAGTGTTTCCTGTCAGGCCATTCTATTCTTAGTCCTCACCAATCCGGTTTCAGGCCTAACCATAGTACCATCACTGCTATCACACTGGTATCCAATGACATAATGTCTGCCCTGGATAAAAGGAAGCACTGTGCTGCCCTCTTTATCGACCTCTCAAAGGCCTTTGACACAGTCGACCACCAGCTGCTTCTAAAAAGGCTGTCTGACATTGGTTTGGACACTGATGCCTGTGCGTGGTTTCATGGCTACCTATCTTCTAGGCGTCAATGTGTGAAATCACCACTTGGGAATTCTGAATTTCTTTCCATCGAAAAAGGTGTCCCTCAAGGCTCGGTTTTAGGTCCTGTACTTTTTACTATTTATATTAACGAACTAGTCTCCTCCCTAACTGGTTGCCATGCCCACCTATATGCAGATGACGTCTACTGTACTGCAGATACCCCTCAGGCTGCAGTTGACAACTTACAACTTTCTTTTAACTTACTACAGGACACTCTCTCTGGTCTTAAATTGGTTCTTAACGCTCAAAAGACCAAATTCATGTTATTTTCAAGAGCTAAAGAGGCTGATTTTATGAAACTTCATATTTTAACTGTGGGTGGCTCTCTTATAGAGAGAGTCTCTGAATATAAATATCTTGGACTTTGGCTTGACGAGAAGCTCTCTTTTAAGTCCCACATTAGCAGCCTTACCTCCAAGCTTCGCCAAAAGCTGGGCTTTTTATACAGAAATAAGTCTAGCTTCCCCATGATCTGTAGGAAGAGAGTTGTTGAGGCTGTATTTTTATCAGTTTTAGACTATGGTGATGTCATCTACAGGCATGCAACAGCAACTACTTTAAAGCAATTAGATGCTGTCTATCATTCCGCTCTTAGGTTCATCACTGGTGATGACTATAATACACACCACTGTACTCTCTACAGTAAGGTTGGCTGGCCCTCTCTTTCTTCGAGGCGCAGTTTCCATTGGCACTTGTTTGTTTTTAAAGCTATTAGTGGTAAACTACCGCCCTATATGTCCTCCTTACTGCAATGGAACCTTGGATCCTACCAAACTAGATCCAACAACTGGCTCACTCTTAGGGTCCCTAGTGTGCACTCAGAGCTTGGCAAAGCTGCATTTCTTTTCGATGCCCCTAGTACCTGGAACGCTCTGCAACAAATCTTAAAGCTAGAAATATTGCCTTCTGCTACTGTTTTTAAGCAATTGGTTTCACATCTCTGTTCTACAAATTGCAACTGTTTTTAGTTTCTAGTTTGTTTACTTATTTTACTTATTTTATTTTCATTTACATATTTGTTTTATTCATTTTTAAAATATGTATATATATGTATATATATATTTTGAAATGATATTTTTAGCATTTTTAAATGTGTTATGTTCCTTCTCTTTTATTATTATTATTATTATTGTCAATGCACGACCTTTCCCTGTAAACTCGTCGTCATTGTAAATGAGGGAAACCTCAATGCCTTACGAGTATAAATAAAGGTTTGAAATGAAATAAATAGACCCTAGGTTGTATTATTATGTGTTACTCCTTTATTCTAACAGTTTAGAGTCTGTCTATGAGAGATAAGCCAAATGTTTTTGAAAATGTGAAACCAATAAAAAAAAGTGTAAACACATTTGGAAGAGATGACTTGTGCTGTGTTACTATAAGAAGGTGAGGATGGAGATCAAGGGGAGACCAGCATCATTAAGTGCATCTTGGCATTTGGGGAAACCTGTAATAATCATCTGTGTGTGTGTGTGTGTGTGTGTGTCTATGTGTGCTTGTGTGTGAGAGAGAAAGAAAAAAGAGTGAGAAATTAACACAGAATGTGTGCCTGTACAGTATGTACTGTATGTTTAGTGTGCCTGTAAATATATTTTCTTGCTTGCGCATATAAGAGAGACAGAGTCAGACAGAGAGCAGGTGTATGTGTGTATATGCATGCCTTGTGTATAAGTGTGTGTATTGTCAGAGCAGGTGTATGTGTGTATATGCATGCCATGTGCATTTGCATACGTGTATTGTGTGTGTGTGTGTGTGTGTGTGTGTGTGTGTGTGTGTGTGTGTGTGTGTGTGTGTGTGTGTGTGTGTGTGTGTCAGACAGAGAGCAGATGTATGTGTATATATGCATGCCATGTGTGTGTGTGTGTGTGTGTGTACGCGCATGTGTGTGTGTCAGACAGAGAGCAGTTGTGTGTGTGTGTGTGTGTGTACAGTATATACATGCCATATGTATATGAGTGTGTATGTGCATGTGTGTGTGTCAGACAGGGAGCAAGTGTGTGTGTGTGTGTGTGTGTGTGTGTGTGTGTGTGTGTGTGTGTGTGTGTGTGTGCATGTAAATGCATGTCATGTGTATACATGTGTGTGTGTGTGTGTGTGTGTGTACGTGTGTGTACGCGCATGCGTGTGTCAGTTTGCGTGTGTGTTCCCCCTCTCTCCAGTGTTAAATATTGATGTGTAGCCGAGGGCTAGCAAGTCAGAGCCAGAACCTAAATGGAATATTAAAGTTCCTGAAGATGAAACGGGGTGGCCCAGGCCATGGGAAAGGACTCTCTCTCTTTCCCCCTCTCTCTCTCTCTCTCTCTTTCTCTCTCTCTCTCTCTCTCTCTCAAATACACTCTCTCTCATTCACTTTTTTCTCTCTCTCCTTCTCGCTCAAATACACCCTCCCTCATTCACTTTCTCTCTCTCCCTCTCACTCTCTGTCAAATACACTCTCTCCCTCATTCACTTACTCTTTCTCTCTCTGAAATACACTCTCTTCCTCATTCTCTCTCTTTCCCTCTCAAATACACTCTCTCATTCACTTACTCCCTCTCTCTCAAATACTCTCCCTCATTCATTCACTTACTCACTCTCTCTCTCTCATTCACTTACTCTCTCTCTCTCAAATACACTCTCTCTCTCTTTCTATCTCACATACACACACAGACTTGCAAGTCCGAGACAGGAAATAAATGTAGTATCAAAGTTCCTGTAGATGAAACGTGGTCGGCCCTGTGAAACACACACACACACAGGCGGACACACACGCACACGCGTCTATGTGAGGTGCACTGACAGGTTCTCAGAACCTCAGATGCCCTGGATCATCTCTCGGCAGCATCAAACACTTCCAGCACAGAAATAAATTGGAACCTGGAAAATGGGTTGCCAGGAGAAACCAAAAGATATGTGGTCACAAGCGGCGGCAGTGTGGACCGGATGGAGCAGTGGCGCCGCCCTACTAGTGTGGAGAGGAAGTTAAGGTCAGACTGACCCACCATGTCTATCTTGATACGATTGTCTACTTCTGTTGCACATTGCATGGATGACGTTGATGGTTTTTGCTCAAAGTTGGTGGACATTGGGGCTAGTTGGCTAGATGGCTCCTAGGTCCACTGAAGCCCAAATTGAACCGGTTCAAGAACCCATTTGCTGTTGATTACGGGGGGGTTGTGTGTGTGTGTGTGTGTGTGTGTGTGTGTGTGCATCTCTCACACTTCATGAGTCGCCTCCTGTTGTGTCACTTCACTACTGTTGCTTGCAGCACAAAGGTGAGAAAAGTTTGACTGTCCAATCAAAAGCCAATCAGTACGCCATTATGCAGATAACAACAGAGATCTTGATTAGAGAACATTCAAGATGGCGTACCAACTCCATTATTATACCAATTCCAACTATTTTGGGCTTGTTTTGTTTAGATTTTGAGAAATTAGCACTGTACAGTCTACAAATTACAAAATGAAATGTTGGTTGGAGGAGGTTTTGTGTATAATATTACAGCCAACTCACCTTGCCACACACACACACACACACACACACACACACACACACACACACACACACACACACACACACACACACACACATGCCATTGTGCTTTTCTCAACAGCATGGTGGTGGTCAACACTTTATATTTCTTCTAGAGCACTTCAGGAGTGTTTCGCACAAAGTGTGAAATACTTTTTGTGCTGCCGGGGCAGGATTACGGGCCTAGAATGCGCACACACACACAGAGAGAGAGAGAGAGAGGCTAACAAAGCCACTCCATTAAGGAGCTGGAGGAGTCCAATGACCTGCAGCACTCTGGGACATATGCACTTAAGCTCCATTTACCGTGAGTGTGTGTGTGTGTGTGTGTGTGTGGATCTGTAATCAGGTGGAGGAAAACACACACACTCACACACACACACACACTTCACATGTATAGAGAGAGTCATCATGACCTCCGTCCGCACATTCTCACACAGGACTCCATCCTCACCCCCAGCGCCCACACACACACACACACACACACACACACAAACACACACACACACACCTCATAGAGAGGGTTGCCATAACCGCCATACTCACACTCTTACACTCTTACTCTCACCACTCCCCATTCTTCAACTAAATGGAGCCGCTAATGGAGCGCTAGCAGCCCGAATCTACAACCATACAATACTGTATGTAGCAGCGCTAGCAGCAGGGCTTCCAAGTCTCACGCTTTGAGCGTCCCGCCCACAGCATTGTCCGGAAGTAAAAATCCAATACAATTTCTCCATTGACAACTGGAGAATAAGCCATAAAATCGTAACCGTCCATGGTAGACTTCAAACCAGCTACGATGTGACTAAGCGATTATACCTGCTCATATAGATGTCAAAAGTTAATGGGGCATCAACCTTGTTTTGAGAAAAAAATGTTTTATATTCACGATTTAACAAGAGAGTACTACAACACCCTAACGCAGGGATGGGCAACTTCCATGACTAAGAGGGCCACATTTTTTCATCATCATATGCAGAGGGCCACATGTGACCGCGCACTTCTGCAAATCTGACATGAGAAGCTGCAAAATAATTCTAAATAAGAAAAAAATATGTGTAAATATATGCATGTATTTTTATTGAACATTAATTTGATATTTTTTCATTTGTAAATTAATTTTAACATGTCCAGACTCTTTTTAATGACAAATACAAAATGACAAAGTATTATTTTTTAGTGCAAAGGGCTCACATCACCATTCAATGATGGCACAAAACAAAATAAAAAAAAGTGCCCCAACATTAAGTGCAACAACTATATTCAGTTAAGAATTTACATACATTTTCCCCATTTATGTGCCCTATACCTCTCCCACAACAGGTAGCACAAATACAAGAAGTGGGCTACAAAACTGAAACACAAATGGCACAAAACTGAAACACCGTGGCCCAATATTAAGTGCAACAACTATATATTCAGTGCATTTTTCTCTCACTCCATTTTTAAGAATTGCACACATTTCCCCCATGATGTGCCTTATACACCTCCCCCAACAGGTAGCATGAATCAGGTTATTTCTAATGAGATACTTGGGGCTGGGCCTGCTGGCGCACAATAGACTGAATATCAATGTCAATCTTTGTGCATCCAATCCGCATCAGATGAAAAAGAGTGTCATCCGTGAGCCTGTTTCTCTCTTTTGACTTAATGTGCTTCATTGTTGAAAAACTGCTCTCACAAATGTATGTGCTCCCAAACATGCTGGCCATTGAGAGAGCAAAATCCCTGAGGAGTGGAAAACGTGCCTCTGGTAGCAGTCTCCAAAATGAAATTCCCCTCTCATTGCGCTTTGCTTGAAAAAACGGGTCTGACTGCAGCTCACAGAGTTCAAGCTGCAGTTCTGATCGTTGCTCCCTGACAACAGCAGAGAGGGGATCAGTGAATAGCGCAATTCGTGGTTGCATCACGTGAAAGTCTTGGAAACGGTCCTTAAACTGCTTCTGCAATTTTTCGATGTCGGCCCCATACTTTTGAAGTAGTTTCTCACACTCGGGCGCACCTTTTCGCAACTCCTCACAAGCGGGAAAGTGTGCCAAATTTGGACGACGGGATGCAAATCCTTCTTTGAACAGGTTAAGTTTACGCTGGAATGCGCTCATGTATGCATACAGATCGCACACAGTTTGGTCTCTCCCCTGCAACAGTATGTTCAGGTGATTGAGATGCGAAGTGATGTCTGTAAGGAAGGCCATATCGCAAAGAAACTGTGTGTCTTTAAGTTTTACGCAGTAGGCACTTGTATCACCAGACACACTTTCCTCCAAAAATACTGGAATTTCAGTGCGTAGCGCAAAAAAACGCTCCAGACACTTCCCGCGACTCATCCATCTGATCTCAGTGTGCATTTTTAAATCCCCATACGCGGCGTCCACCTCATCCAAAAAGGCTATGAACTTCCTGTGACTAAGGGACCTGTTCCCTCCTCGAATGAGATTTGTTACTTTTGTCACCAAATCCATAACGTGGCTAAAGTTCAGTGCCTTTGCGCAGAGGGCCTCCTGGAGAGAAGACATTTAATGGTAAATAAAAAAGAATATATGGCCTGCCATGTCAAACCCATAAGCCTACATCTGACAATTAATATGAGGCTACTCACCTGATGTATGATACAGTGCAGTATAGGGCAGTCCACCCCGCTCTGTCGGAGGAGCCCTGCGAAACCTCGGTGTTGTCCCTGCATCGCAGGTGTGCCATCGGTAACAACAGCTGACAGCTTGTCAAAGCCACCATACCCGCTTGCAACACTGTTAACGGCGTTGAATATGTCTGTGCCCTTTGTCGTATCATGCAGAGACACCAATTTTAACAATTCCTCGTGCACTTCAAATGAATTGTCAATTGTTCTCGTAAAAATCAGCAGCTGGCTAACATCCGTCACATCTGTACTCTCATCCAACGCCAAGGAGAAGTACTTGCAGTCATGCATTATTTGGCTCAGCTTCCTCTCGACATGATCGTGAATATCAAAAATTCTCTGTGTCACTGTGCGTCGGGACAAAGACACAGTTTCAAAGTTTTTCACCATATTATCATCACCGAAAGCTTTGGCCATTTCCACGGCACACGACTTAACAATTTCGCCATCTGACAGTGGCTTCTTGGCTTTGGCAAGCTCAAGCGAAACAGCATAAGACGCTTTGAGTGCAGATTCCTGTGTAGTTGTAGCTCTTGTAAAAAGTCGCTGTTGTTGATGTACTTTAGCTTTCAGGTCGGCTACGACAGCGGCCCTAGCAGCTCCAGTGTATTTCTCATATTTTACCTTGTGTAAGGTGTTATAGTGGCGACTTAAATTGAAGTCTTTCATGGCTGATAGAGTTTCTAAGCATACTAGACACATAGGTTTGCCTTTGAATTCGATGAACAGATACTCTACTTCCCATTTTGAATGAAAGGTTCGGTTTTCTTGGTCGAGTTTTCTTTTCATTTTTGAATAGTTCTTCCTCGCCAATATGATCAAGGCCCGCGAGGCCTCAAGATTGGTTGCATGGGAAGCGCCATCTATCGGTGAGCAGTAAAATTACAACGACGGGTGCGGTTTTTATTATATTAAAAATGATCATCCGCGGGCCGCACTGAGTGAGGAGGCGGGCCGCATGCGGCCCGCGGGCCGCCAGTTGCCCATCCCTGCCCTAACGGTACGGACACACTTGTCCGCCACTTCACTCTGTCTTGTCGTAACCCGCTATTTCCCTATGGGTGACGTCAAGCGACTTTAACGCACCCGCAAAGCATTCCGGGAAGGCAGCGCTGCATTTGAAAACGTGTCACACGACAGAAAAGCTGGCCGATGCCCAGCTCTATGCAAATGAGTCTGTCGAACGCGAGGCGTCTGTCCAATGAAATCACGAGGTAGTAGGTCCGTTGTTGTACTACAACAGTGCCTGTGAAACTTGGTTCCGCATACAAGACAAATTCATGTTTTAACGAACTCTTCCACGACCAGCTAGTAGCCTAGTTCATAAAGACCCGTTTTTGCGCTCTCAACCCATTGAAATGAATGGGTTTCATAGCGCATGCCGCCTGTGTCCTAATTGTAAGCGACTGCACGACTGTCGCGTTGCACCGGATAGTTTGTGTCCACATTGTATCTGTTAACATTCTTTAATGAACCTTTGTTACGTCGTGAAGAAGTTAATGTCAAAGTGACGCGACGCGACTAAAATAGAAACGGACAGAGCAACAAAACAGGGTTGAAGAAATCGCGTAGCAAAGCAACTTGTCGCGTTCGGTCGCATCGCATTCAGTCAGGACATTCCAATTGAAAAAACAGAGATGGAACTGATTTTGTTGTACTCATTTGGTCGTGTCGCTTGCAGTTGTGTAACGGTGTAACGTGTAAAACTGGTGAAAGCAGAGCTTTTGATTGGTAGAGATCGCCATTGCTATGGCAATCCCAAACAAACTGTCTCAACTTTTCCCGCGCCTTTCGTCCAGCTATCGTCTCCCTGGAACTTCAAAACCTAAAATGGCTGCAGGGCTGTCAGAACCGATGTGTGGTCTTCTGAAAAAGAACGGTTTTCTCATCTTGAAGGTTGAATTTACTCAATGGAAACGAAATAGGAAGTAGTCATCTTCTTTTCTCAGATTTTTCCAGATGTCAATGGGAGAAATGAATGAGGAATTT